>NW_026875141.1:0-10065 GCF_032173495.1 Musca vetustissima
TCAAGGTGACTATGTGCATAGTATTCATATTACACTATTAGAGAACGGAAATGTCGCGCTGATTGCTTTGAAATTGTACATGAAGTTCCGATTATGGTCAAGGACGACGCCTCTATTCTGCGGTAAAGTTGAGATTTCATTCAGGGGGTGCAATGAACCGAAAACTGTAATTTTTGTCAGATTTCCTAGTCGCTCTAGAGGCAGAACATCAGATATTTTACAAGGTGAAGATGATCTGACCAAATATTTAGAGCGGCTGTTTAGATGATGATCGGTCAATATTCAAGATATATAATCGGTAAAAAGTGTGCAAAGATCACGAAATATTGCCCAGGCTCAGAATATAGAACCGCAGAAAGTTTACTTTTCGTGGTAGTTGTGTAGGGTATCACATAGTCGGCCCCGTCCGACTTTACTACTTTCTTTACTGGTTTTTACTAGAATATATTTGTTATTAAGTTTCCGAATCTACGTTCTTTGCTTAATAATTTACTTATGCCAAAATTCAACAGCACATAGCCAGTCCAAAAGAAAAGAGGATTTACACAATATATCCGTTATAACTTATCGCGACAACTTCCTGTGCCATACACCAACTACAAAAAAATGAAACGGATAGAATGATAATTATGCTTTGCCGTGCCAACATAAAACTGATGTTAGTTAGTTAAATATGTAACATTGTGACTATAAATTTAAATCCTTTGTCACTCAACAAGGAGATGTGTACTAAATTACGACGTTCACATCATCATCATCAGTAGCAGAAATAGAAGAAGCAGTATCACAGGCACTGCCAGTCATGGCGGTAGTCCGTGCCCAAAGCTATGTCACATGGATCCTGGTAAATGCATATTTTAACATGGCCTTCTGGCTAGCATTAAATGTCACATAAACCGACCACGGTCAAACTCACACACAGAGATAGACGTCCAAACATTCACTAGTGGCAGGGAAATACAAGTGGGAGAATATTTTAGATTGCTTTTCATTTTATGTAAATTTTATGCTCTATTCTATGTAGAAATAACCAGTGTAGAAAAGACGAAGAAGATACTGTTGTCATAGCTTACAATAATATAACTTTTTGTTCTTTTCTAGTGAAATCTGAAGGGATGTCTAATACAAATTAGTTACATTGTTCCACACCCCGAAAAAAATTAAAAAAAAAGAAAAACGGAGATGATGAAGGTGCAAAAAGAAGCAAACGCCCGTCACTTACATGACATGGACACTACAATTTTAGGAATATAAAATTAAGCCACTGGGCGATGCCCTGATGTTGACAGCCGACTTTATTTTGTGGCATTACAAAGGCCAAGTTTTCGTTTTTCATGTGTTTTCTTTGTTATTTTCTCTAAATTAAATAAAAGATGTCAGTAAGTGTTTAAACAGAATGAATATATTTTAAAGAATATAAAGAGATGAACACTATAATATTGGATACAACAAACATGTTTGAAATACTTTATTTAAAATTACAATAGACGTCCGTTGACGTTACTGTATAAACAGGCTACAAAAATTTCGTGTGGAACGATACGAAAATCTTTTCCGAAATGGTACAAGGGCACATTTGTTTGTCCCAGATCCAATGAAAAGATCCCGTCGGTTTAAGATACTTTCATATATGAAACCAGTCTGGCTCTCGTATGAACTGGGATTATTGACTTCGCTCTAAAATTAACAAAATGGCGGACCTTTGAAAAAATATTTTTGGAAAATCGCAGATTTTTGACCAAAAACCAAGTTAAACCAGTAAGGAAAGTAGTAAAGTCGGACTGGACCGACTATACTATACCCTACATATTCTACATATGTATCCTAACAGAAGTCTAAGGACCATTGGCATGAAATTGAACGAACTTAAATATGCGATCTTTATCTATAAGCAAACCGACTAACATCAATTCCAACACATGCCATTCTGCAACTTATTCCAAATTGTGTAAATAGATTTAAAGCACACGCACTGTTTAAAATGTATCTATCAGGCACCCATTGATTATTTGGGGTGCAGTCAACATGAATTGGTCGAAATTATATATGGAAGCTAATCTAATTTCTAATCTGATTTCAAGGAAACTTGCTAGATATTAATTTTTATTAATTTATGTACGTGTATGGGTCTGTATGGGCCTTTAGTGTACCATTTACATAAAATCGGACGAAAATATATATAGATGATATATGTAAATCTGAACCAATTTCAAGAAAACTTGACACGCGAAAGGTTATAGTAACAGTTCATTGCACTAAATTGTGTGCCGACCGGCCAATTTTTGGTGCACAATTTGAATTAAATTGGTCAAAAATGTATATTGAGGCTATATCTAAATCTGAACCAATTTTCACGAAACTTAGCACGCATCATTCTGAACCTAATTCAGTACGCTGTGCCAAATTTCGTGCAAATCGAAAGATATATAGGGACTTTGGTGCACCATTTACCTTAAATCGGACGAAACTATATGTAGGAGCTATATCTAAATCTGAACCGATTTTCTCGAAACTTGGCATAAATCATTCAGGACCTAATTCAGTACGCTGTGCCAAATTTCGTGCAAATCGAATGATATATATATGGACTTTGGTGCGCCATTTACCTTAAATCTGGCGAAACTATATATGGGAGCTATATCTAAATCTGAACAGATTTTTCCGATTTCAATAGGGTTCGTCCTTTGGCCAAGTAAGTGACCTTTGCCAAATTTCATCCAAATCGGATAATAAATGCGACCTCTAGTTTGTAAACAAAAATACATGGACGGACGGACGTACGGACAGACGGACGGACGGACGGACAGACGGACATGCATAAATCGACTCAGAAAGTGATTCTAGGCATATTCTCAAAAGGAACCATGGGTCTATCTCCATTATTTTTGCCTGTTACAAACATATGCACAAAGACATAATACCCTGTACCACACTGTGGTGAAGGTTATAATGAGGAAGATTTTCACCGATTGGCTTTATCCTAGTTTATACGATAGCTATACACTAACAGAGAAACGTGTAAAAATTTGGAATCGATTGGGTTATTAGTTTTTAAGTTATTATGTCCACCATTCGCAAAAGAGAAAAACGCGTTTAAAGTTTGAGAAGCCCTTCAGCCGTCTCTTGATGCTGGTACAATAAATCGGTTATATCTTCAAGAGTTCTTGAGATTTTCACTTGAAATGTTGTAGGGACATTCTTGAATTAGTGAAGATTCAAATTAAATCAACAAAAATTTAGACCCCGCGAATGGGGGGGGGTCATAAATACGACCTGTACTTTGTCCACAAAAATACAAGGACAAACGGACGGACAGACGGAATTCATAAATCAACTCCAAAAGTGATTCTATCTCAATAGTTCTAGCATAACTTTCCAGTGATATGGCTATAACGAAGGATTTTGGGATTGCGGTGAATAAAATAACATCGACATAGTCCCATTTTCAGTATGCTGAAAGTCTAAGTTAAATTTTCCAGCATGGATATCTGTAATATGATTAGACGTTTTCTCGAAGAATAAAAAACCTTCTTGCCAACTCTTTACAGTCACAAACCACGTATCTAAATGTCTTGGCAAATTTTAGGTATTTTTTATGAGCACCTCATTTTTACTTGCTTCTCATACAAATCGAACTACTCCTTGATGGTCGTATTAAAGTTATTATGGCCATTTTGTCATCTGATGCATTTTTAAAAATTTAAATAATATTTTTTAATTTATTTTCTTTTTTTTTTTTTTTGCTTTTTAATTGATTAACTTTACCAAGAATTTTCTTAAGGAAAAAGAAAACAATTTATTTTGAGATGCACACATTCACTCAATGTCAGTTGCAACCAATCCAGCCTGCACTTTTGCTTTCATTTATTTCTTTTTCGGTACAAGACAATTTCATATAGCCAAGGCTAATAACACAACATGGTTTTCAATTAAAAAACTTTTCTTCTGCAAAATCATTCATTCGAACACTTGCCGAAGACGACAAAGACATCACCAATGGAAGTGTCAAACTATACATTTGGTTAAAACTTTGGAACTTTGTCTCTCTTACTACAAGTGGGCAACAAGGAAACGGATATATCCATGAAGACAAGTTGTTGAAGGAATACATTTCCGAGAAAAGTTTATTGTGTTAAAGACAAACTCAGGATGAGAGTGTGGGCAAATGCTTTTGAAATTTTTTCTTGCTTAAAAAAATTGTGGAAGAAAATAAAAAAATTATGGAAAATATTTGAATTTAAAAATTCTAAAAATATTTAATATCAATTATTAAATATGCTTAAAGTGCCTAAAATTTGTAATATCACTACATCGGGGTTATAGCAATATATGAAACAAGGTTAAAAAAACCAGTAAGGAAACTATTATATATATATATATATATATATATACATCTAAATCTGGACCGATTTTCAGGAAACTTAAGACACATAATTCTTGACCTAATTCATTACGATATGCCAAATTTCGTGAAAATCGAAAGATATATAGGGACTTTGGTACACGATTTACCTTAAATCGGACGAAAATATATATGGGAGCTCTATTTAACTCTGAACCGATTTTCAGGAAACTTAACACACAATTTTTTAAGACCTAATTCAGTACGTTGTGCCAATTTTCGTGCAAATCTAGAGGGACTCTGGCGCACCATTTACCTTAAATCGGACGAAACTATATATGGGAGCTATATCTAAATATGAACCGATTTTCTCGAAAATTGGCACACATTATTCTGGGACTAATTCAGTACGCTATGTCAAATTTCGTGCAAATCGAAACATATCTATGGACTTTGGTGCCCCATTTACCTTAAATCGGACGAAAATATATATGGGAGCTATATCTAAATTTGAACCGAGTTTTTCCAATTTCAATAGGATTCGTCCTTGGGCCAAATAAGTGAGCTGTACCAAATTTCATCCAAATCGGATAATAAATGCGACCTGTAATTTGTTTACAATTTAACATGACGGACAGACGGACGGACATGCATAAATCGATTTAAAAAGTGATTCTATGCATATTCTCAAATGGAACCATGTGCCTACCTCGTTTCCTTTTGCCTGTTACAAATATATGCACAAATATATAATACCATCTACCACAGGGTGGTGAAAATATATATATATACATATATATATTTATATATATATATTAGGTTGGGGAAAAAATATCCAACATTTTTATATGAACTATAGGACTTTATTTAACAGGCTTCGGAATGTTCGATTTGGGCCAAATATGAATTTTTTGCCATTTTCAAGATAATTTCATTATGCCTCTCTTATGGAAGTCCTGCTCTCTAGTAGTAGATTTTCACAATCGTCCCTAGATACTAATTGTTTATCACTAAAGAAATTTTGCAATGAAAGAGAAAGATAATAATCACGTGATGCCAAGGCCGGACTGTATGGCGGATACATTAAAACATCTCAAACAAGCTCCCGAAGTTTCTGGGAAGTCACTGTAGATGTGTGTGGACACGACACCTCTCCTGCTGGCCACTTTTAACCCATTCTGGTCAATTGTAAATAGTTTAAAACATTTTTTTAGCTCCTGGGCAATGTTACGACTACTAACATGGCGGTCAACTTCGATCATTTCTCCGATATTATCGACGTTTTCGTCGAAAGTATATATGGGAGCAATATCTAAATCTAAACCGATTTCAATAGGCTATCCTAACTTCAATACGTTGTGCAAAATTTTATGTCAATCACTCTTAATTTTACTCTTTGGTACACCATTTACTAAAAATCGGACGAATATATATGGGAGCTATATCTAAATCTGAACCGATTTCAATACAACTTGGCATACGTTAGGCTATCCTAACTTGAGTGCATTGTGCAAAATGTTGTGTCAATCGGCCTAAAATTGACTCCATTTGCTAAAAGTCGGACGAAAATATATAATTTCAATTGGGGTCGTTCTTTCGGGCAATTAAATGATTTTTGCCAAATGTTATCTCATTCGGATATCACAGTGTGTTGAAGGGTATAAAAATTAAATTCAGAAAAAAGTTTTTATCCCTATAATATGAGGAAGGAAAGAACGAAAATTAAGCGGTTTCGTAATATCACGCTTATCATATGTGTGGATACCTATCCTCCCTTGATATAAAGGCATCAGCTTCAATATACATTTAACGGGTATTCCTTCCTGAACCAAAAAGAAATCAATGCTCCACAATTTAAATAATACAATACTTCAATTATTGGCTTAACACATAGACACACATACACACACACATGGTAAACATACAGAACAATTTGTTACAATAATAAATTTCTTCCTGAACCATAGAAAATCAATGCTCCAAATATGCATATGAATATTTAAATGCAGTTCATGTGATACAATGCCCTGATTGTTTGCCCCACACCAACACACATCCATACATTTTTGTTAGAATTATAAATTATTTTTAATAACCACCAGCAGCAGAATTTTTACACGCTTTGTTTTGTATTTTGGCTACAAACCTATGTAAACAAACAGTTTTGTTCGCAAAACAAATATTTATGACCACCACATGGTTGTAAATTTACTGAAAAGTGATACTGGAACCGTGCCAGAAAAAGGGAAATTCTCACTAAAAATTATTACCATTAAATTTCGTTTCGGATGTTTTTTATTCGTGGTGTTGGTATGTAGAAAAATATACGCACAAATATGGCTGTTATGAGGTGGTTCGGACAGACATCAGGTTTTTGGTTTCAAATAAGGTAAAAAGTTTGTATTTAAGGTTTGAGGCTGAACCACTGATAGTATAATCATAGTGTGATTTATCAGATAGTGTTTTAAGGTTAACGTTAAAAAGGGGCCATAAATTTGTTCTGCAACGAATTATTTATATCTTTAAAGGCAATCATTTATTATTTAGCATAAACAATGAATGAATAAATGTTGTAAACTATAGTCAGGATTTGTACAATTTGACACTTCAGATTAGTGTAACTATAAACAATTGTGTAAAATAAAGCATACAAATTTATATATAAATAATCAATTTTGGACAAATTTATTCAAGGGCAAATGGTGTAAATTTATGCGGAAGTACATGGAAATATTCGCATTTAAAATCTATTTGTTTCTGGATATCTTTGGTGCCCCATATTTGAATGAAATAAGTAAAACCCAATAAGGAATGTCCAAATACTCTTCACCACTTTAAGTATATACAAGAGGTGCTCCAGAGATTCTTTTTAAAGAGTACAGTAAAATATCAATAATAAAATCGATGTAAACCAAATAGAACATACGCCCGTCTCTAATACATTTGGTCCGGGCCGAACATTGGATACCCTCCACCAAAGGTTTATTGGCATGGCAAAGTGTGGCTAAAACCTCCAGTGCATTCAAAAATGGGTGCAATATTTATACAGGGGATATTAAACAGGAGTGAAACAATGCAATGATATTTTGGAAACTAAATTTTTTGACGGCAAATTCCCTACAATTTCATATGTTATTGACATGTATTTGCAGTGAAATTTCCCAACCCACGAGGGAACATATTATAATTTTGGGACATCCGATGTAATAAATATTGGGACATCCGATGTAAAAACCTGGACCGATATTCATAATGTTTGATAGGATGGAACATGTTCAAAATACTCAAAATGCCTCAATTTAGAGGACGACAACTTTTTAAACAAATCAATTAGCTATTTTAATATAAAACCAGTGAGCAGAGCAGTATAGTCGGACGGGTCCGACCATATGATACCCTACACAACATCCACGAAAATATAAATTTCTGTGGTTCTATAGTCTGAGCTTTGGCAAAATTTCGCGACAGGACAACAAATAGTACTAATATTCAGTACAGCCCTTCTAATTATTTGTCCAGATTCCCTTCACCGTGGGTTGTATTGTGATGTTCGGCTTTCAATTGTGAACTATAGATCCACTCGAAAAACACCAAAAATTAAGTTTTTGGTCCACTTCATCCCAATATTATTATCTGATCATCACCGAAAATTATAGGCGTAGTCCTTGACCAGCGCTGGATCTATATGGAAAATTTCACAGTGATCACTAAATAATATATGAATACCTAATCACCTGTAAATATTTAAGTGTAACTCCCACATCCGATTGCACACGAAAATATAATGGATATTCTGTCAACTTCTCGGGTTTATGTCCTTCAGGAGTAAATACACACGCTATAGAATACAAATTTTGTCGTTTTTCACATAGAAGTCAGGGTCCATTTGACCCGTTAAATAGTTAAATTGAGCCATAATAGCGGCGCCTGGAGCGACCAGAAAAACAGACAAAATTAAAGTTTTTGGACCATTTCATCCTCCAAATATTAACCGATCTTTAACAAAAACAATAGGGGTCTTCATTGGCCAGACCCCATCCTACATGAAAAATTTCGTGAAGATTTGTCCATAACTGTGGTCACACAAATGTCTAGATAAACTCAGCTAGTCGAGATGTGACGATCTGTATAATTTCGCGGTGTTACAAACTCTTGGGGCTGCACAAAACCATAATACCCTAGCAAACTAGTTGTGTAGGGTATAACCAGTAAGGACAGTAGTAAAGTAGGGTTGGGCAGACTATATGATACCCTTCAACACTTTGGATTTTTTCGACAGATGTATCCTAACAGACATCGACCTTTCGAAGGAACATTGGCATAAAATTTAACGAACCTAAATATGGGAACTTTATCTAAAAGTGAACCGACTAACATCAATCCATGCACATGTCATTCTGAAACCTATGTTAAGTTTCACTTCATTAAGGCAGATTTTGAGCCGATTTATATAAATCGATTAAAAACAAACTTGAGACACGCTTTTCGGTATGCTGCACAGATTAAAATTCAATCTCAATCAGACAACCGTTGATTATTTGGTACACAATTGACATGAATTTGGTGGAAAATGTATATGGAAGCCATGTCTGAATCAGCACAAATTTAAACGAAACGCAATAGCGTCATTATACCTTCAATTTGATACCTTGCTCAACATTTCTCATACCTAAAATCGAACGAATATATTGGAGTCATACCTAAATCTGAACCGATTCTCAAGTAACTTAGCACACATCATTCAAGACTCCATTAGGTACGCTATGCAAAAATTCCGTGACAATCTATTTAAAAAAAAAAAAGTGAACCATAATTTTAAGCATGTTTTCATCCTTGCTGATATTTTCCAAAAACCTAACGAAAAATCCTCAGTAAGTCCTAAGAATTTTATGATTTGTGTACTTTTATGGTTACCAATATTCAACATTTACACAAATGAATTTGTTTCCATTAACATTATTATTAACCATGAACGATGAATGCTCGAACACACAGATTCCTAATAATGAAGTATCATTGAGTTCGTAAAGTTTACGCAATATATATCTTCATCTATGTATTTATTTATCTTCATTTATGGCTGGACAACCAACGCAACACCCACCAATTCATACCATCGGGCAGAAACTAGTCATCTTAACGGCTTTGTTATCAAATGCCTGACTGCCAGCCAGTCCAGTTCGCCTGATGGCCAATTATCAGCCACTCCAAAAGACATACAATTTATGACCAGCATATTGTTGATGTATTTAGAACTGTGGCCACACAGTTCGTATTGGTCCATGCTTTGCTAGTTGTATTGATGCTTGAAATTTTTGTGTCCGTATCCCTTCCTAAATATGATGAACTTGACTAAGAGAGTATGAAATCAATAAATTTCATTCAAGCATATTGCTTTCAGTTGATCTGTTGATTATGTTCAATTTGTCACAGAGTTATATTTATGGCATTGTGAACGGGAATTAATAAATCTGTGGCATAATTAGATATACTCGTTTTTTGTTTTTTTACTATATAAATAATAATAATGTGCAGGAATATCCTCCATTAGTATTAGACATAAATTAAATGACCTAACAAATAGGACTTGGGTGAACCAAGTCGAATATGCTTAAACATTTACGCTTAAAGCAGAGATGATGATTACTGCTGAACCCAAAACAGATTTGTTACAAATTCGTTCTAATTACTAACTGTAAAAACATTCATACAAATCCATGCTT
>NW_026875142.1:0-10055 GCF_032173495.1 Musca vetustissima
TGTATTTTCTTCAGCGAAGGCATCTATTGCATTTTCAAGTATAAACAATCCGATCCATTACTCCATAAAGCTCCTAAATAGATCGAGAAAAAACAGCCCAATGCCATTATTGACCCGCATCCATGCTTCCCAGTATCCTTCCGATAATGAGACCAGATTCTTTCATTTTTGGCCTTCTTACCGCTAATTTTTTCATGTCTGAAGCTTTAATATTAAACTTTAATTCATCCGAGAATATAATATTTCTCCACTGAGTCGGATTCCAATTGATATGAGCTTTTGCGAAAGCAAATATTGCTTTCCAATTCTTTTCAGGAAATCAATAGATTTGTTAACTGTTTCCGGATATGTATACTTGCCACCATAGCTCGTCCACGCTCTGTTCTTGAGGTTATATCTAACGACAACCCTCTCACCAATTTCATTGAACTGTTAAATGGGTATTTGACAAATTGTTGATCAGAACGATGTTCTCCACTGCCTCCTACTGATATAGTTGCATACTATTTTTTGAAAAATCACGGATTTATTTATAGAATATTTCTCCAAAAAATTTTTTGTGATAACAGGTAATTACATTTTTTTGGGTACTGTTTTGTGAAGCGAATAAAGTATGTACCAGATTTAAAACTGGAAAATCCAACACGATATTTATAAACTTTGCAATTTTAGTTGCTTTAGATTTGGCCACCAGTGTATGAGGGAGTTATATAAATCTGAACCCTTGTGAAAAAAACTTGATAGACGTATTGGCTAGATCACTATTATACTATATTATACTATTTTCTTTGACCATCAGTGTTAATATGGATAATGGATAACCCCCACATAGAAAATCACTTTTAAATTATCTAATACTCCCAGTTATCAACAACATATTACTTAATAATAGTCCTCACTGTGTCTTTCATATTCTCTAATTGAAAATACTACATCCACCTATTCAATTTCGTTCAGTTACTATTCAAAACAACTACAAACATTATGAATAGCAAACTAGCGTTATGTGCTGAGCGTCCTTTTGTCTACCTAGCCCCTTGCCTACCTTATAAATTGACCTTGAGGAAGCTTCCTCTGTTATTATTTTTTTTTTCAGAAAATTGAGGTTGCTTTCCACTGTTGGCCTTGTGTTTCTTTTTTATTCGAAAAGGAAATATAAAATCATACGACCTCCGACCAGCCACTAAACAACATACTACAGTGAATTTAGAGTTTTGTTTTTTTTTGCTTGCCGTTTATAATTAATGGACTGAAAAAAGTACATTAAGGAGTAGAAATTTACTTTTATAGGTTTTTGCAAACGACCAACTGCTGTTAGAAACTGTTGAAAAATAACGAAAACAACCAGTCTCTAGCTGGCCATGGTATTTGTTTTCGGAGTTTATATTTTTTGTTATTGTTCCTGGGTAATTTGGGGACTTATGAATTATTAGGTATCACAAATTATGACCTGCTGTTTTGAAATATTGAAGAAGAAATAAAAACAGCTCACAGACAAACACATATACCATACACGACAAATATCATTAGACTGGCGTTTGGTTGTGTAGTTGTTTTTATTATTCTATTCCTAAAGCAATGGACATTTCCCTATCCAAGCGACTATAGAGTGAAAGTGAGCTATTTTCATGCTTTTTTGCCATTATTGTGTGTGTGTGTTCTATTCTAGAGTAACTGTATTTGTGGGTGATGTCGTCGCTGGGGGAAATATTTGCTTGTTATATTTCAGTTGTACCAACGGCGGTTGGTACAACTGAATAACCTTTGCATGTTGACATTTTAACCTTCTACGTTCAAATGGTTCCAAGGTCAGTCAATGTTTGCCACCAAAATTAATGTTTGCTGTTATGATGGCAAATATTGTGTATGATGATGATGATGATGGACTCGATATTCTCTTCTAGTTCTCTGCGGTTGGGTTTCGTTGTTTTACAGGATTGTCCGATTGCAAGGCTTGGCCCCTGATTGTTTGTTTTTCATTTGGTAATTTCATTGAGGTGTGTCTTAGTAGCAAATAAATTAAATTCAAAGAAAATGGCGAAAAAACAAAGTAACCTCAGTTCAATCTAAAATGTTATTGAGATATTGTTAATAAATAATGAAAAATGCTGTTGGTTGAAGTCAATAGATTTTGTGTAGCCTTAAAAAATACTTGGATGAGAGATGAAGATGACCTTTAATTTTAAAAATCATCAGATTTATAAGCTTAACTTTGGGAAGAATATTTTATCATGAAACATCGGAGTTATAGGCGTGGATTTCAGAAGTAGGTTTTTAAATAATATTTTTCCATGGATATTCGAATTTATAGGTGTGGATTTTTAAAAAATATTTCTCTATGGACATTCGGAGGTCTGGGCAGGGATTTTTAAAGAATGTTTCTATATGGACCTTCGGAGCTCTAGGCGTGGATTTTTAAAGAATATTTCTCTATTGACCTTCGGAGCTCTAGGCGTGGATTTTTAAAGAATATTTCTCTATTGACCTTCGGAGCTCTAGGCGTGGATTTTTTTATTTTTCTCTATTGACCTTCGGAGCTCTAGGCGTGGATTTTTAAAGAATATTTCTCTATTGACCTTCGGAGCTCTAGGCGTGGATTTTTAAAGAATATTTCTCTATTGACCTTCGGAGCTCTAGGCGTGGATTTTTAAAGAATATTTCTCTATTGACCTTCAGAGCTCTAGGCGTGGATTTCTAAAAATAATATTTCTCTATTGACCTTCGGAGCTCTAGGCGTGGGTTTTTAAAGAATATTTCTCTATGGACCATCGGAGCTCTAGGCGTGGATTTTTAAAGAATATTTCTCTATTGACCTTCGGAGCTCTAGGCGTGGATTTTTAAAGAATATTTCTCTATTGACCTTCGGAGCTCTAGGCGTGGATTTTTAAAGAATATTTTCTCCATTGACCTTCGGAGCTCTAGGCGTGGATTTTTAAAGAATATTTCTCTATTGACCTTCGGAGCTCTAGGCGTGGATTTTTAAAGAATATTTCTCTATTGACCTTCGGAGCTCTAGGCGTGGATTTTTAAAGAATATTTCTCTATTGACCTTCGGAGCTCTAGGCGTGGATTTTTAAAGAATATTTCTCTATTGACCTTCGGAGCTCTAGGCGTGGATTTTTAAAGAATATTTTTTCTATTGACCTTCGGAGCTCTAGGCGTGGATTTTTAAAGAATATTTTTTGATATTGACCTTCGGAGCTCTAGGCGTGGATTTTTAAAGAATATTTTTTCTATTGACCTTCGGAGCTCTAGGCGTGGATTTTTAAAGAATATTTTTTCTATTGACCTTCGGAGCTCTAGGCGTGGATTTTTAAAGAATATTTTTTCTATTGACCTTCGGAGCTCTAGGCGTGGATTTTTAAAGAATATTTTTTCTATTGACATTCGGAGCTCTAGGCGTGGATTTTTAAAGAATATTTTTCTATTGACCTTCGGAGCCCTAGGCGTGGATTTTTAAAGAATATTTTTTCTATAGAACATCGGAGCCCTAGGCGTGGATTTTTAAAGAATATTTTTTCTATAGAACATCGGAGCCCTAGGCGTGGATTTTTAAAGAATATTTTTTCTATAGAACATCGGAGCCCTAGGCGTGGATTTTTAAAGAATATTTTTTCTATTGACCTTCGGAGCTCTAGGCGTGGATTTTTAAAGAAGGCGTGGATTTTTTCTATTGACCTTCGGAGCTCTAGGCGTGGATTTTTAAAGAATATTTTTTCTATTGACCTTCGGAGCTCTAGGCGTGGATTTTTAAAGAATATTTTTTCTATTGACCTTCGGAGCTCTAGGCGTGGATTTTTAAAGAATATTTTTTCTATTGACCTTCGGAGCTCTAGGCGTGGATTTTTAAAGAATATTTTTTCTATTGACCTTCGGAGCTCTAGGCGTGGATTTTTAAAGAATATTTTTTCTATTGACCTTGGAGCTCTAGGCGTGGATTTTTAAAGAATATTTTTTCTATTGACCTTCGGAGCTCTAGGCGTGGATTTTTAAAGAATATTTTTCTATTGACCTTCGGAGCTCTAGGCGTGGAAGAATATTTTTTCTATTGACCTTCGGAGCTCTAGGCGTGATTTTTAAAGAATATTTTCAGGGGGACTTTTACAGTCATAGGCGTTGATTTTTAAGAAATGTTTTCAGAAGGACTTTCACAGTCATAGGTGTGAATTTTTAAAGAATATTTCTCTACGGAACTTCGGAGCTCGATAGAACAAGGAGTTGTATACTAATAGTCTACAACTCCTTGTTCCATCGGTCGGTCCTTTTTTCCTTTCAGTCATAGGGGTTATAGGCGGGGATTTTTATATACTATTTGTCAATGGAATATTTTTCCATGGGCCATCGGAGTTATAAACATTGGATTCTTCCCACCAAATATTATCAATATTGGTCTATTTTCAAGATACATCCCATGCATTCAAATATTGAGGTTATCTAAAGTCCTTTACTGCAAAACACCAAATTGAAGATTAACAAACTGTGAAGGTCAAGGCCTGGGTTTTTTAAATCATTTTTTTTCATGATCGATTTTTAATATTTTTTTCTGACCCAGTAGATTTTTAAAATAATTTTTTTCTGACCCTCCTGGGGTAGATTTTTTAAATAATTGTTTTCTTGACCATCCAGGCGTATATTTTTTGAAATAAGTTTTTCCTGTCCCTCCATAAGGCTTTGATGTTTTAAATAATTATTTTCCTGACCTTCCAAAAGGCGTATATGTTTTAAATAATTTTTACCCATCCCTCCATAAGGCGTAGATTTTTTAAATAATTTTTTCCTGTCCCTCCATAAGGCGTAGATGTTTTAAATAATTATTTTCCGGGCCTTCCATAAGGCGTAAATGTTTTAAATAATGTTTACTTATCCCTCCACAAGGCTTAGATTTGTTATATAAGGTTTTTTCTGGCCTCCCATAATGCATAGATTTTTTAAATATTTTTTCCAGGACACACTTAATGTACGCCCGAAATATGTATAGTTGCCCTCGAGTCGTTTGCCTGAAACTCAATAAATTATTTCATATTGAAAATGCTGCCGTTTATGTTCGTCTAACCAGTTCTTCTGCCAATACATAAGGTTGTAAATCTGCAACCCTATTATATGAACCTTTATAAATTCATATTCATATTTTTACTTCGTTTTAATATTTTCAGTTACTTAATTGAACCCCCATTCCACGAGAATAACTTTCCAGCTCAAAAGTTCCTTTAACTAATGCGGAATTTGAAAATATTGGTATCGAACAATATTTTGCTTTTCGGATTATGTAGAACGATGTGTTTTATTTGAGACCAATCAAGTGTAAAAAATTAGCTTTTTTTCCTTTTAGTCAGAGTTTTTTTTTATGCCTAAAGGATATTTATATCGTACTCCTACCATAGGAGATTTTTTGTTTTTGGGTTTTGTTATGGTGCAAAACGAAAATTGCTTACTTTTTGTTATTTGCCGGAAAGTTTTGTTTTTTTTACGAAGCAATTTTCCTGCTGCGAGGCAATACAGCCTCTCGAAAATCGATTCATCTATAATAATTTTCTTGTTTTCTTGTTTTGTTGTTTTTTGTTCATACTTTCTGTTTTGTTTACATAATACTTTGAACTATTTTATTTGTTTGGTGTTTTACACTTGAATTTGGAGGGGGCTGGAATGTTACGAGGATGGTAGCGAAATTATATGGTGATACACATAGGGGATAAAATGCAATTTTATTACCTCCACCAGATTGAACATTCAGTTTGCAACGCCACCAAATAATTACCGGAGACCGCATAAAGTATATATATAGCCATGAACGCCTGTCTGTTCGCATGTCTTTTGGCATTCTCCATTCTCTACGTTCTTCCAAAAACTCTTCACAAGACGTAGATTTTTTAAATATTTTTTACGTGATTCTTCACAAGGATTTTTGAAATAATTTTTCCCTGATTCTTCACAAATCGTGGATTTTTTAAACAATCCATAAAATATAGATTTCTAAATCAATTTTCTTCGCTTTTCATGTGTATATACTTTGATATTTCTTTTCTTCCGGCCGAACTGTTTTTTTTATTATTATTTTTTATACATGTTCATAAGCTCTTATACATTCTGCAAATATGTGTATTTCTTTGAAAATTGTACTAACAATTTTTAGACCCACCTCGTTTTCGCCCTATAATCTGATGACTGTTTATTTAAATCGATGTAAATACATATGTTTGTATTTTAAATGCTTTCATGCTTATTCCCCTCGATATTTGAAATATATGTCTGTATGTAAAATGTTTATTTACTGTCGTTGTATGTTCTTAAGAGGGGTTTCCGCTCAATAAATGCCATTAACCATTGGCACTTTATCACTTCACTTGCTCCATTGAATATCGAGCAACCGACCGTTCGACCGCCTTGTACAATAAATGAAAAATCAACTCTTCGTGCAATTCCAAATAATAATAGTCATCTAACAGGCCCCAATCAAGCATTTGCCGTTGTCCACTTTGCAGTTTTGTAAAAACTACCAAGCAGAAAACCAGAGCTCATAAACCACATTCTACTCTACCACAGCAACCGAAGCATCCACCCATTACTGGTCGGTTGTACTTTAAACATTGTTTTTGTTCTTCTTGTTATTGCCGGTTTGTTTTGCATTTTATTCTTATTTCTGAACCGATAAAAAATAAAATAAATAGAAAAACAAATTTCAAATTTTCGTATTCTTTTTCTAGTTTCTCTTACTTTCACTGCAATACAATTCCTTGCCATCGTTTCCGGACACTAACTGGAAGGCCTGTTTCCACTCAAGTGAATAATGATGATCTACTAACAATGTTGGCATGGGTGTGAATTGACCTCAAATAGTAATTTGAAATAAGGGCTACTATCTGATAATTTGCAACAATAAAAGACACCGGAATTTGTCATTGTTGGAATAAGTTTCTATTCTATTTCAATCATCAAAGGTACTTTTTAGAAGGAGATTGATTTTTGAAGCTCTGTGCAGAGTTATCCCAAGGCTTGAATGTCCTAGGAATGACCCACATTTAAATTACATTTTTTCTAACTGTTCATAAGACGTATATGTTTAAATATTTTTTTTTCTTGACCTTCATAAGTCGTAGATTCTTATACCCTTCACCACACTGTGGTACAGGGTATTATGTCTTTGTGCATATGTTTGTAACAGGCAAAAGGAAACGAGATAGACACATGGTTCCTTTTGAGAATATGCATAGAATCACTTTCTGAGTCGATTTATGCATGTCCGTCCGTCTGCCTGTCCATGTTAAATTATAAACAAAGTACAGGTCACATTTATGATCCGAATTGGCTGGGATTTGGCATAGGTCACCTATTCGGTCCAAGGACGAACCCAATTGAAATTGGAACAAATCGGTTCAGATTTAGATATAGCTCCCATATATATTTTCGTCCGATTTAAGGTAAATGGTGTACCAAAGTCCCTATATATCTTCCGATTTGCACGAAATTTGGCACAGCGTACTGAATAAGGTCTAGAATGATGTGTGTTAAGTTTCCTGGAAATCGGTCCAGATTTAGATATAGCTCCCATATATATTTTCGTCTGCATTAAAGTAAATTGTGTACCAAAGTCCCTATATTTCTTCCGATTTGAACGAAATTTGGCATAGCGTAATGAATTAGATCTAGAATGATGTGTGTTAAATTTCGTGAAAATCGGTTCAGATTTAGATATAGCTTTCATATATATTTTCGTCCGATTTAAGGTAAATGGTGTACCAAAGTCCCTATTTACCTTTCGATTTGCACGGAATTTGGCACAGCGTAATGAATTAGGTCTATAATGATTTGTTTTACGTTTCCTGAAAATCAGTCCAGATATAGATATAGCTTCCATATATATTTTCGTCCGATTTAATGGAAATGGTGTACCAAAGTCCTCTATATATCTTTCGATTTGCACAAAATTCGGCATTGCCTACTGAATTATGTCTAAAATCATGTGTGCTAAGTTTCAGTTCAGATATATATATATGTATATATATGTTTCTTCCGAGTTTATGTCAGTTGTGTACTGAAGAGCCAAAGTTGGCAAGTCTCGTGGAAATCGGTTTTAGATTTAGATATAGCTTCTACATATATATTTTCGTCGGATTTTACACAAAAGTTGACACAACGTACTGAAGTTATTATAACCTAGAAGTTATATATAAATTCTGCACCAAACTCCCCAGGTGGATCTGATTGGCACAAAATTTTGCACAACGTACTGAAGATACTATAGCATAACGTGTGGCAAGTTTTGTTGAAATCGGCTCAGATTTAGATATAGCTATATAGTTTCGTCCGATTTTAAGTAAAAGGTGAACAAAAGATCCAAAGTTAGACCGTTTGGAACCAAATTTTGCACAACGTACTGAAACTAGTATTGCCTAACATTTGCCAAGTAGAAATCGGTTCCGATATAGATATAGCTCCCATTTATATTTTCGTACGGTTTTAAGTAAATGGTACACCAAACACCCAAAGTTAGACAAGTTTAGACACAAAATTTTGCACTAAGTACTGAAGGTAATATAACCTAGCTGTGGAAAGTTTTGGAATCAGTTCGGATTTGGATAGAGCTCCTATATATATTTTCTCCCGATTTTAAGTAAATGATGCACCAAGAACTGAGAATGTGGCCGATATGCACAAAACATATGAAATAACCTAACCTGTGACATGTACCGATGAAATCGGTTAAGATTTCGATAAAACTTTTATATATATATTTATATATATTCGTCCTCATGTTTATCCCATTGCAAGAAGCAACTCTATATCTGACCAAATGAAAAATTTAGTATAGGTTGTAAAATGGCATGCTTATGCATCCTATTTCATTTTCCAGATCCAGAGTTTTCAAATAATTTCTTCATGGCATGGATTTTTAAATATTTTTTCTGGCTCTTCATAAGGCGTAGTTTTTTTTAATATATTTACTTTAAAGCGTACACAGAATTTAAAAACCTACCACTTCTTTTTGTGAATGCCAGCATAAACGCAAAGAAATTGAACTATCCCACCATCCTCGTTACATTTACCCCCAACTTAAAATTTAATTTTATAAATTTAAATAAATTAAATTTAAAACGTTTTTTTTCGTTCTTCTTCTTCCTTCAGTAAACACTAATAAGCACCCTTAGTGTAGGTTTGGCACACAACTTTTTCGTATTTGCAGATGATGGAGTATGCTCTTTCTCTATAATTTATCCCGTCATTGTTAGCTGCAGAAGTATTCGATTTCATTGCTCTATCATTTGTTTTACAGCAAATTTGATAATGTCAGTAATGAATGCTGAAGGTCTATTTAAATTAGTTTTCATCAGAAACATGAGCTACTATTTATCTTAAACAAGCACTTGAGCTATTTTTTTTCCAAAAATTCTTTGGAGTATAAGACCATTATTTAAATTTGCAAAAGACAAGAGAAATAATAAACATTACTTGAACTACATGGGCAGAGAGGCTAAATGTCAATGATGGCCTGAAAATGTATTAAGACATTTTATTGCCAGGAGAAAGAAATATTTAACCGGAAAGCACACAAAAATAAATAAATAAATGAAGTAAAATTGAAAGTGGCAATCGAAATTGCGCATAAAGAGTCAGAAAAAAATTTAAGAAAATCTACGCCTTATAAAGAGACAGGAAAAAATATTAAGAAAATCTACGCCTTATAAAGAGCCAGAAAAAATATGAAGAAAATCTACGCCTTATAAAGAGACAGAAAAAATATGAAGAAAATCTACGCCTTATGCAGACCCAGAAAAAAATTAACAAATCTAAGCTCTATTAAGATCTAAGAAAAAATTATTTAAAAAATCTACGCCTTATGAAGAACCAAGAAAAAAATTATTTAAAAATATACTATTTATGAGGAGCCAAGAAAAATGTTTTTAATGTACCCTTTTTGAAGAGCCAAAAAAGAAAAAATGATTTAAAAAATTTACGCCTTATGAAGAGCCAAAGAAATATTATTTAAATAATCTACGCCTTATGAAGAGCCAAGGAAAAATTATATTAAAAAATGTAATCCTTATAACCTACGCCTTACG
>NW_026875143.1:0-10007 GCF_032173495.1 Musca vetustissima
GGCTGCATCTGCACCAATTCCAACAAAACCCAATAACGTCATTCAAGTCTCAAATTTCGTGCAAATCGAAGAATATTTAGGGTCTTTGGTGCACCATTTACATTAAATCGGACGAAAATATATGTGGGAGCTATATTTAATTCTGAACTGACTTTCACAAAACTTAGCACACATTATTGTAGAGTTAATTCAGTACGCTGTGCCAAATTTCGTGTAATTTGAAAGTTATATAAGGTCTTTGGTGCACTATTTACCTTAAATCGGACGAAAATATATATGGGGGCTATATCTAAATCTGAACCGATTTTCACGAAACTTTGTACACATCATTCTAGGCTCAATTCAGTACGGTATGCCAAATTTCGTGAAAATCGAAAGATATATAGGGACTTTGGTGCACCATTTACATGAAATCGGACGAAAATATATATGGGAGCTATATCTAAATCTGAACCGATTTTTCCCAATTTCAATAGGGTTCGTCCTTGGGCCAAACAAATGAACTGTGCCAAATGTCATCCAAATCAGATTAGAAATGCGACCTGTACTTTGTTTACAATTTAACATGGACAGACGGATGGACGGACGGACGGACGGACATGAATAAAGGTACTCAGAAAGTAATTTAATGCATATTCTCAAAAGGAACTATGGTTCTATCTCGTTTCCTTTTGAAATATGCACAAAGACATAATACTCTGTTCCACAGTGTGGTGAATGGTATAACAGCTGATTTCTTGTAAGATATTGCTGTTCACGGTTTCATATGACGAAGTGATCACATCTATTTCTTAATATCTTCAACAATGTATAATTAAAACGTTTTTTTACTTAATTCATTATTTTCGCTTTTATATATCTCCGAAGGCGATGGAAATCTCTAAATGGCATACAAACATCTTGTTCCTTTTTGAACAAATGCCTAAGCCTCAATAAACGTTGCCCCGAATAACAACCTAGTTCCTTTGATGTCTTCTTTTTTGAATTTCAAAAAATCTTTAATATCTCAAAATTTTGTTTTTTTTTTTTCATCTCACATTTCTAGTTGAAATGATCAAAAGCTTTAACAAGTTTCCCACGCACACACACACATGTATATATTTATATGTCTATATTATTTCTCACTTTTGATTCCATGTATGTATGTGTGTATATGTGAATATCCTTTGGTTTATACTTATTCCATAGGTTATTACATAGCATTTGATGATGGCTTTGCTCTTTGCCCATCAACAGTGGCTCTATTCATTCGAGTCCATTATATTTAACATTCAAATAGACACTCAACGAACGATATGATGCCGGTTGATTCAGATGCCTGATAGTGGTGGTATAGCAATAAAGCCCTTCCGATCTTACCCCTGCAAACTTTGGTCTCTATAGTTTTGCCTTTGCGTGTGTATGTGTGTGTGATTGTGTATTAGTTAGGTCCCAGAGTGGAACCCAAGTGGTTAAGATAATGGTAAAACGTTCTGAATGAACTCGAGTGTTAAACCTCTGGGGTCAGATATTTTATAACTTGCCTTTTTTTAAAACACAGTCGGATGTTTAAAATGAGCACAAAATGTTTTGCCATCATCCACCAACCATCATCTAAAGTAAGTACATTCGGAACACATTTCAACATGACCATATTTATAAACACATTCATACGCATTATAACAACAACCAGCTAACAAAACCGAAAAATTTAAAGGGTAAACAAATATGGAAATTCATAAAAGTTCAGGTTTCTGACTGTCATATTTCCTCTAAAATTTGTTTTTAAAAATCACTATGACCTGGCGCCAAATAAATGTGCTGTGCCGTCCATGTATTATTCTTTTACAATAATACATGGACGGACATGAATAAAAATCTTTTCTTTAAAAATACAATCTTCTGGCATTGATTTTTCGCTCCTCCGGATCTCCTTTCCAAAATCCATCGAGGCATTTATATGGGGGCTTTGTCATTGTAAATCGTCATAAAGGGGTATTTGTCCTCTAACTTTCAGGTTAGGCCCTTACCAACCGAGATATGGCGGGGAATTTAGAGAACACGAGCCCATCTTGAGGAGTAAAGTGATTGACTGACTTAACGATTCATCAACGATCAAAGTAAACGACGATTCATCAACGACCAAACAAAACAAAATGGCTGAAGCTTGAAATTTGGGCTGAGGGTAACTCATGGTCCGAAGGCGTCAGATAAGGCTGGGTTTTTGGAACGTCACGAAAAGTGGTAAGAAGTACTAAATATGTTGTATTTGGCGAAACGGTAGAGCTGAAACTCTTAAAGAGGATCACTGATGGAATGTAGGATAGATGCACCAAAGGGTTTTTTGAAAATTTGAATTCGAATAGGTATCCGAAACTTTGAATGCGAATTAAGGTTGTGAAGTAGGATCGATTTCATAAGGTCGTGTGGTCCTTATAAAAACGCTTAAAAATCCACGCCAGCTTGAAAAAATATTATTTAAAAATCCACGCCTGCAGCTCTGCTGGTCCTTGAAAAATATTGTTTAAAAATCCACGCCTGCAACTCTGCTGGTTCTTGAAAAATATTCTTTAAAAATCCACGCCTGCAACTCTGCTGGTCCTTGAAAAAATATTCTTTAAAAATCCACGCCTGCAGCTCTGCTGGTCCTTGAAAAAATATTCTTTAAAAATCCACGCCTGCAGCTCTGCTGGTCCTTGAAAAAATATTCTTTAAAAATCCACGCCTGCAGCTCTGCTGGTCCTTGAAAAAATATTCTTTAAAAATCCACGCCTGCAGCTCTGCTGGTCCTTGAAAAAATATTCATTAAAAATCCACGTCTGCAGCTCTGCTGGTTCTTGAAAAAATATTTTTTAAAAAACCACGCCTGTAGCTCTGCTGGTCCTTGAAAAAATATTCTTTAAAATCCACTCCTGTAGCTCTGCTGGTCCTTGAAAAAATATTCTCTAAAAATCCACGCCTGTAGCTCTGCTGGTCTTGAAAAAATATTCTTTAAAAATCCACGCCACTCCTGCCTGCAGCTCTGCTGGTCCTTGAAAAAATATTCATTAAAAATCTACGTCTGCAGCTCTGCTGGTTCTTGAAAAAATATTTTTTAAAAAACCACGCCTGTAGCTCAGCTGGTCCTTGAAAAAATATTCTTTAAAACTCCACGCCTGTAGCTCTGCTGGTCCTTGAAAAAATATTTTTTAAAAAACCACGCCTGTAGCTCTGCTGGTCCTTGAAAAAATATTCTCTAAAAATCCACGCCTGTAGCTCTGCTGGTCTTGAAAAAATATTCTTTAAAAATCCACGCCTGTAGCTCTGTTGGTCCTTGAAAAAATATTCTTTAAAAATCCACACATGTAGCTCTGGCGATCCTTGAGATAAATGTTCTTTCAAAATACATGCCTCTCCCTTAAATAGTGTAATCTCTATCGTATTTTCTACAGGCAGCAGAACATATTAAAATTGGCAAATAATTTTCTCCAAATCTCCCGGGAATAAGACTTCATTACAAGAGAAATTTCCTGATAGCGTAATTTCTTGTCTTGACGATATCCATTATCCACCAAGATTATGCGATTTTACAACATTCGATTTTTTTCTGAGGCTACGTGCTCTACCGCGTTTATGCAGATTAACTGAAATGTATAATCCCGCAGAATTTTATTCTGATCGGAAATTTATATGTCTTTTGGGATCACCAAAGAATATTTCAACTCCACTTAATGGTACAGGGTATAAAAATCCACCTTTAGGTGCAGGTATAAAATCCATGATTCGATAGCCCTGCAAACCGTACTTATTCAATAACCCTGTCACAAACAAAAACAACAAAACCTTTTCATATATTCATTCAAACGCCACTGCTTGTGTGTTTCTGTGTGTGTGTGTGGTATAGTGTAAAGCTGCTGTTATTTCCGTTGAGCACATTCATACAAAGTTATGTTTATATCCTGACATTAGGTGATGAATTAAAATTTCAATTTCATGGCAGGAATTAAGGTTTACAAAGCACTAACCAATTTCAGCATCTGTCTTAACAACACTCTCACATCCTTGCCTGTACCGCAGTCATGCTTTCAAACAAATGCAAACAACAGCTAAGCACACTCATATGCACACACACACACACACACCCACAACACACATAGCTACAAACATTGGCTCACTTGCATGCAAGCAAACTATGCAACATACTCGTACAACAACAAGTACAGTTGGCGTAAGGACAAACTTGTAATTGTACACATACACACAAAGAAATTTTATGGTCCATGTTGTATATATGTACGCTTGTTAAATACATTAACGTGTAAGTTTTGGCCTGTGTGTGTATGCGTTTGTTTCAACAACAACACCATCGGTAGCATGCGTGTATTCTGGAAACTTTTCCGTCTCACATCGTGTACTTTTGCACTTTGTACTCTGGCGATTTTGGTTAGAGTTTATGAATCGCTGATTCAATTTTGTGGTTATTGGTAATGCGGTCGATTAGGCAAAGTGTATGCCCGGCAACTTGCAACGACGCTGAGTAAACTTGCCAACGCACATGCACAAAATGTATTAAGCTCGGCACTGGCCTGGAAACACACACTTTATATCAACCACTCAATTCCATTACTATACACACGCGGTGGATTGCTTGGTTATACGGCGACTGAGTAATTGTAATCTTACTAATTTACCGTTATAACCGATCGGTTATGGCGATAATCAGATTACTTTCCAGAGCACCAGTCATGGGATTGTGATGTAAAAGTTTTGATAAAGTTTCGTTGTTATTGTTGTCGTAGTCGCCGTCGTCGTCGCCATCGCCATCGTTGTTGCTCTGGGTTTTACTTTTTTGGTTTTTTGTTGCCGGCGCCAGATTTCGAATAAAAGTTGCCGTTGCACGCGAATCCACCAATGCAATATTTACACAAAGGAATTGCAGCGTTTGTGTAATGAAACGGGGCGATTTGCAGCTGGGTACATTACAATGTTTGGAGATATTTATGGTGATGTCCTCTAAAGGTTAACCTAAATAAAGGTCGAAGTTGTATTTTCTTTTCTTTTCGTTTTTTTTTTATTTTTTTGTTTTTTGTTCTGTTTAAAATACAATTGATGCTTTATCTGCTATTCACTTACCTTAATTATATGCTATTACATCGTATGACACTATAGACGTAACGTACATTGTATAAATTGGATAATAACGGAACATTTGGGGCAAATAAATAATTTTGGTAAGAAATGCTACCTGCACATAGATTACAAAGCCGTGCCAAATTTCATCTCATTTGGATTATCAATGCAATCTATACCTTGTTTACAAAAATGCATGGACAGACAGCCGGACGAACGGACATTCATACATCGATTCTATGTATATCCTCAAAAGTGATTATGGATCTCTCTTCCACAATGCTAGGTGGAGTATGAACATAAAGGGTAAACTGTTGGAAACTAACCGGGGACATTATATAGTATATAGTATATATATATATATATATATATATATATATATGCACATATTATTATTACTACTCATAGGATGTTTGGTTTGGTATGGAATATATCGATCGACGATTTGGTATAGTTTCCATATAACGGTACCTCAAAAATTTCGATGTTTGAGAATTTTTGGCACGTTTTTAACCGAATTCGATGTTTGAGAATTTCTGGCACGTTTTTAACCGAATTCACTGTAAGTTGGTATGTTGACTTTTGACTGGATGACACACCTTCCTAATATTGGTCAACTTTTTACAATAGCCCCTATATAACAATACACCACATATTTCGGAATGTTGAGGAATTTTGGTATGTTTATAAATGTAATTGGCTGTAAGTTGGTATTATGAGGTTTCATTGTTGCATATATTTTTACCAAGAAAAATCAATACTCATTTCCTTTTTAAGATAGTCCCCATATGACGATACCTTCCAAATTTCGGTATTTTGGGGAGATTGATCTTGTTTTCAACCGAATTGAATGTAATTTCATATTTATACCCTTCACCACACTGTGGTACAGGGTATTACGTCTTTGTGCAAATGTTTGTAACATGCAAAAGGAATCAAGATAGACACATGGTTCCTTTTGAGAATATGCATAGAATCACTTTCTGAGTCGATTTAGGCATGTGCGTCTGTCCGTATGTCTGTCCGTTCATGTATTTTTTTGAACAAAGTACAGGTCGCATTTATGATCCGATTTGGATGAAATTTGGCACAGTTCACTTATTTGGCCCACGAACGCTATTGAAATTGGAGGAAATCGATTCAGATTTAGATATAGCTCCCATATATATTTTCGTCCGGTTTTATGTAATTGGTGCACCAAAGTCTCTATATATCTTTCGATTTGCACGAGATTTGGCATAACGTACTGAATTGAGCTTAGAGTGATGTCTGCCAAGTTTCGTAAAAATCGGTACAGATTTAGATATAGCTCCCATATATAGTTTCGTCCGATTTTATGTAAATGGTGCACCAACGTCCCTATATATCTTTTGATTTGCACAAAAGTTTCGTAAAATCGGTCCAGATTTAGATATAGCTACCATATGTAGTTTCGTCCGATTTTATGTAAATGGTGCATCAAAGTCCTTATATATCTTTCGGTTTGCACGAAACTTGGCATAACTTACTGAATTGAGCCTAGAGTGATGTCTACCAAGTTTCGTGAAAATCGGTCCAGATTTAGATTTAGCTCAAATATATATTTTCGTCCGATTTTATGTAAATGGTGCACCAAAGTCCCTATATAGATTCCGATTTGCACGAAATTTTGTATAGCCTACTGAATTGAGATTAGAGTGATGTCTGCCAAGTTTCGTGAAAATTGGTCCAGATTTAGATATAGCTCTCATATATAGTTTCGTCCTATTTAATGTAAATGGTGCACTAAAGTCCTTATATATCTTTCGATTTGCACTAAATTTGGTACAACGTACTTAATTGAGCCTAGAGTGATTTATGCCAAGTTTCGTGAATATCGGTCCAGATTTCGATATAGCTTTCATATATAGTTTCGTCCGATGTTATGTTAAAGATTCACCAAAGTCCCTATAAATTTTTCGATTTGCACGAAACTTGGTATAGAATACTGAATTGAGCCTAGAATGATTTGTGCTGAGTTTCGTTAAAAATGGTTCACATTAAGATATATATATATATATATATATTTCCGTCAGATTTAATGTAAATAATGTACCAACTTTCCAATATTCCATAGATCGATTGATTTTAAGTAATTGACGCACTAAGGAACCAATATGTGGTTGATAGGAACAAAACGTACTGGATTTAGTATAACCCAACCTGTGACAACTTTCGTTGAAATCGGTTCATATTTGGATATAGATTCCACATATATTTTCGTCCGATTTTAAGTAAACGGTGCAAATGGTGTTTGTCAGATTGACATGAAATTTTTCACAACGTACAAAATTGAGCATCGAATAACGTAGTTGCGTTTTCTAGATGTACAGACATAGCCCATCGGCCCAACATTTATCCCATTGTAACAAACGAATGACATGCTTATATATTGATCTAAGTTGATTCACATTTAGATAAAAATCAAGGGTATCATATAATCGGCCCGTCCGACTTTACTACTTTCCTTACTGGTTTTAATTCCGATTTGCACGAAATTTTGTATAGCCTACTGAATTGAGCTTAGAGTGATGTCTGCCAAGATTCGTGAAAATTGGTCCAGATTTAGATATAGCTCTCATATATAGTTTCGTCCGATTTAATGTAAATGGTGCCCTAAAGTCCTTATATATCTTTCGATTTGCACTAAATTTGGTACAACGTACTTAATTGAGCCTAGAGTGATTTATGCCAAGTTTCGTGAAAATCGGTCCAGATTTCGATATAGCTTTCATATATAGTTTCGTCCGATGTTATGTTAAAGATTCACCAAAGTCCCTATAAATTTTTCGATTTGCACGAAACTTGGTATAGAATACTGAATTGAGCCTAGAATGATTTGTGCTGAGTTTCGTTACAAATGGTTCACATTAAGATATATATATATATATATTTCCGTCAGATTTAATGTAAATAATGTACCAACTTTCCAATATTCCATAGATCGATTGATTTTAAGTAATTGACGCACTAAGGAACCAATATGTGGTTGATAGGAACAAAACGTACTGGATTTAGTATAACCCAGCCTGTGACAACTTTCGTTGAAATCGGTTCATATTTGGATATAGATTCCACATATATTTTCGTCCGATTTTAAGTAAACGGTGCAAATGGTGTTTGTCAGATTGACATGAAATTTTTCACAACGTACAAAATTTAGCAGAGGATAACGTAGTTGCGTTTTCTAGAAGTACAGACATAGCCCAACGGCCCAACATTTATCCCATTGTAACAAACGAATGACATGCTTATATATTGATCTAAATTGATTGACATTTAGATAAATATCACATTTAGATAAAAATCAAGGGTATCATATAGTCGGCCCCGTCCGACTTTACTACTTTCCTTACTGGTTTTAATTCAAAAAGGGTACCAAGCGGAATGTGGGCCTATGGAAATCCTAAATGTCAGTTCATAATGTGTAAATACATTTAGGAAATGTTAAATATAAGTTGCAGTTTTCGAATATCCCTTATATAAATATCCAAATTCGAAATAAAGGGTCTGAAACATGGCATTTGGTGATCATGAATAGTAAAAATCCCTTACAGAAAATTATCAATAAAGAATCATATTTTGGAATAATCACATCATAGAGTTTCCGCCCTCTGTTTCGATATTTTAATAGTTCGAAGTGCATTTCCCAATCTAAGTGGCTACATTTTTTTTCGGAAAATTGTAGATGGGGCTCTTTGTTTTATCATACCCACATATACATTTCTCTCCTATTTTAGGTATTTCGATGGTCCAATGCAAAATTTCCAAAAGATGTGGTTATAAATAGGAATTTCTGATTTTCATATCCTTCACCACACTGTGGTACAGGGTACTAAGTCTTTGTGAAGTCATGTTGGTTCACTTTGAGAATATTCATAGAATCTCTTTGTAAGTCGTTATATGCATGTCCGTCTGTCTCTGTGTAAATTGTGAGCAAAGTACAGGTCGCATTTATCATCCGAATTGGATGAAATGGCATAGGTCACTTATTTGGTCCCGGGACGTACCCCATTGAAATTGGGTAAAATATGTTCAGATTTAGATATAAAAAAATAAAACAAGAAGAATATGCATAGAATCACTTTCTGAGTTGATTTATGCATGTCCGTCTGATCAAATGGTTTGTCCGAGTGATACAAAACTTTGCACACCATATTTAAATTGTTCCATATTGATGTATAGGAACTATGACCAGTTTATGTCTATGTAATTTTGATGAACTCGGTTCAGATTTAGATATAACTCCCATATACAGTTTCGTCGGATTTTAGATAAATGGTACACCAATCTACCAAGAATTGTCCGATTCATACAAAATTTTGCAAGGCGTATTGAAATAGATACATATTGATGTATAAGAAGTTTTGTGAAAATCGGTTCAGATTTAGATATAGCTTATATATATCTGAATCCAAAGTGGTGAAAAGTATCATATAGTCGGTCTCGTCCGACTTTTGAGCTTTCCTTATTGATTTAAAGTCAAATTCGGGCAGATTTGTTAAGATAACCTGACGGGTGTCAAGTTTTACTGAAATCGGTTCAGATTTAGATATAGCTCCCATATATATTTTTACCCAATTTTAAGTAAATGGTGCACCATAGAGTTGAAGTGTGTCCGATTGACACAACATTTTGCGAAAAGTATCGAAGTGAGTCTACAATAACGTCTGGTAAATTTGGATGAAATTGGTTCAGGTTTAGATATAGCTCCCATACATATTTGTTCGATTTTAAAGAAATTTTGCACCAAAGTACCCAATAAAAACCCATTAGGGTTAAGTCGATTCACATATAGACACACATAACATATTTAATTTAGACCATTGACATGAGGTAATTTAAAATGCGAGGTCATTTAGAATGCATCTGTTGAATATAGTCAATGCGGTAAAGGGTAT
>NW_026875144.1:0-10202 GCF_032173495.1 Musca vetustissima
GATTTTATGTTAAGTGTGCACTAAAGACTCAAAGTTTGTCCGATTGCCACACAATGAACTGTAGTTAATATAAACTAATCACTGGCAAGTCTCGTTGAAATCGGTTCAGATTTAGATATAGGTGCACCAAACTCCTCATGTTTAACAGATATTGCCGTTGCCCGGTAGTACAAAATGAAAAAATTCGCTGTCGCAAACATAAATTTACTGGGAAAAAAATTCATTACGGGGGGGAGGGGGGATGTTGCCGAGCCCCCTGGGCCGACCCCCCCCCCCCCTATGTACGTCCCTGGTCAGTCATATTGTCGAAATGGTAATATGTATGCTTTTATGGAATTTTTTTATGTACTCTGGAAGTGACGATGCTGTTCAGTTGCTACGACATGGCACACGCGTACGCATTTCATACTCCTACTCAATCAGCAGCATTAAGGTTTCGAATTGATGTTTGCGTGTCGGAGGCTTTTAACATGCAAATTACAAAAAAAATAAATAAATAATATGATATGAACTGTAATTTTGAATATGGGTGTAGATTTCAAAAAATAAAAAAAGAGTTACGATATCATAACAACAGAGCAAAAGTTACCTATTGCATTTGTTCATCTTCAAAATGTCACATCCTTATGATTTTAGGTCTTTTTCTATATATATATATATATATATATATTCAACGTTTTTATCCGTAATTTTACAATTTTGTGCCTTTTTCGAATTTTGTGTCATAACAATATCACTTTGGCTAAACTGATTTAAATTTTTATACATACTTATATCAGAAGAAAATAAAAAATGTTTCTGTAATTTTTGCAATGGTTGATAGTTGCAGTTTATGAAAATGTTTTTGTTCTGTTGTTCTCGGTGTATGGCTTAAAAAGGACATATCATTTTAAAATGTTGTTCTTTTTTTTTGTCCTTTAAAATAACTTCTTTATCGTCATTTTACATGGTGGAATGGTGGATCGAAAATGTTCACGCATCTACCATTAAGCGTAAATGTTTTTTTTTGTATTTATAGCGTTGTCCTTTCGTTGTTGTTTATATTTCTTTCCATCCAGTACCCCACCACCGTTATCATTACCATGTTGTCTGAATAGTCGTCATTGCGTTAATGGCTAAAGTAGACATAAATGAATTAAAAAGAGTTCGGGTAAGCGTGCAGTTTGTTATTTTATTCATTCGCTGTGGTGATATTCTTTTAACGTTGGCTATTAATTTAATTCACATCGTAAAATAATAAAAACACACAGAAAAAACAACACAAACATAGACAAATGGATGAAGGCTGTTGACCAGAACGTAACAAACACTCGGCAAGCGAAAATTAAATTAATAACCTTTCAAAAATAGAAAGTTGTAATAAAATGAAATACAAATAAAACTGTTATTTATACTGTATGTACGAGTATATATCTAACAATCAAAATGCTCTAAAAGAGAATTGCTCACTCCATGTCTACACATTTTATTTTGGTAAATATTGAACTATTCAAAAATTATTAAGAAACAAATTGTCAAAATAAGATCAACGATAGTCAATAGTCAATAACTCATAATGAGCGTTACACCTTGTACTCGAATCGTTATGTACTTTTAATCGGCGTTGGCTGATTGTAGACTTAATTCGATATCCTATGTGAAAATATTGTCTTTCGAAGAGAATTATAGAGTTTTGTGCACTATTTACCTGAAATCGACGTACATCGAAATGAGAGCTATATCTAAATCGAAACTGATGGTATCAAAATTTATACACGTCATCTATTCAATTCGGTTCCTATAAAAAATTCTCTAGTATGATTTCATGCGTTCAAGTCAATTTTCGAAAAATATTGAAACACGTCCAGAATATGACTTTGAACGCATCAACAACACATTCTGGGGATGAAAATAGTTGACCACGCACTTTGTTATTGATGTGAGGAAATAAAGAAGTTATTTCCTGCCTATTCAGGGCTATTCAACGAATGACCCAACGATGTGGCACAGTTTTTGGATGATTTTTGCGATTTGAATTCATGAAACATGTTAAGGCATAAAAATACTCACGAGGTAATTCCATAAGTTTGACCAGGATTCGGTGTATATATAAATATGTTTCCCCTCATCGTTTAACGAATTGACTTATCCCAGTATCATAATTAATATTATATTTTCTTCTTTATAGGCCCATTTATTCTCCTATTCAAATGCATCAAAAACGCAATGAAATATTAAATATAATCTCTGACTTTCTGTCCAATATACTCTTGAAAAAGAAGAAGTACTGCATTTTTAAAGCAAATGTTTTAAGACCATTGTCATTTGGTGAGATTCTCTTAGTAGTCACTGAAGAAAAGTTAGATATTTACTTTGTCATTTTGTAAAGCATTTTTTCAATGGCTTGTTTGTCTTCTACAGAGGAGAGAGGAGACGGAGAAAAAAAATATTTTTCACCCAAAATGTGGTGACTATGGTGGCAACACACAGATACAAATGTTTCTGTAAACCGACCTGCTACAAAACTTTACTACCCCATCTTAATATGCAGTCAAGTATATAATACTCATTGCTATACTGCAAGTATTTTATCTTGGAAGCCATTTAAAATACTTGTACACTTCTTTTTCTACTTTTCTTCTACTTCTGCACACGATTTTTTCTTTTTCTTTTTTTATTTTCATTTTTTTTTTTTTTTTTGTATAGATCCTTTTGATTTACGTTAGGAGCAGGGGTGTGTGAAAATACTGCTAAGTAAAACTAACAATAGTTTATACATTTTCTTTTGTCATTCTACTTTAATACAATGGAAACAATAGCAAAATATACATACATAGTGTGTGTGTGTGAGAACGTGTATCTTAGGAAAAGATATATATAAAAATGACACAAGAGACAACGAAGAAAGGCAATAGTAGCAACGACAAACCCAGAGCTAAAATATATGAGACAAGTCCCTCGAAATTTAATTTATCAAATTTCCTATGATTGTGTGTGCACAGAATTTAATAGAACGAATGAAAAAAATGTATGAACGAACAAAACTTAAAAAATATATATGTATATATGTATATGAAGCTTTCTCCGCAATGAGTAAAATCTTTTGTTACCAAATTCAGAAGAAGCAATGAAAATGAAAAAAAAAACTCATTCACATCGTACTTCACCTACTTCTTCTTTGCTTGTATCTGTAGCGGTGCACACTCATCCACATATTCTAGTTCTTCCTTGTGTCGCATTGTGAACAATGAATAATGCTCCTGTTTTATCATTGTGGGTCCTACTCTTCTTGCTTTATGTGTCACACATGCATTTAAACGACGTACATATATATATATATATATATATATACACTTATAATGTACTCACATACACACAATCGCTTAAAAATCCTTGTTGACACTTTACTCTGTTGTCGCTAAGCTTCTTCCAGAGAAAAGGCCAATTTATTAGCAACATATTTCGTAAGCACAACTTAAATATGTATTTTAGTCACACGAGTTTCTTTCTGATATGAAAATGAAAATTATTGAAAATTAAAAGAAATGAAAGTTATAAATATTTACTACCGTATAGTGAAAAAACAGAAAATACACGTAGAAGACGAACAAGAGAATTTTAATATTGTAGTTCAAAATCATCTTATAGCAGGAAGTTAAGAAGGTATCGTGTATTTCCAGATTGCTCGGACTACCACCATATTTATGCTGACAAGGTCGGCCTTTCTAGTGTTTATTTTATGTTTTTTTTCTAATCAAATACATAACGATATTTTTGACCAAAATAATAAATAAGAAGGAAGAGGATTTAAACTATAACATTACAGCGAAGTAATTAAAAAAGTTTTTACCTCAAACTCTAAATTATTCTTCTTCTGAAAAAGTACTCGCTCAATGACACATTGAGATGTCACATATACTTGATATTGATTTTCTAATCTTGGTGTCATTTTGTGATAGTGCCTGAAAAATCTAATCAGTCATACACTATCGCTGTCATACTTAATGATATAACATAAACTTTTGTCATATGATAAAATCCGGAGAATACTGGGATACACAATGATGTTTGTATGGATTCCAACAATCGCCATGTTCATGTGATGATTACTAAAGACATTAAGTTGTCTTCACACTAATACCCATTATGTCAATGGGATATTTGAAATAGATGTAAAAAATAAACCAACTAAAAAAATAGAAAAAAATGACAGAGTGAAGAAACATTATTATGTGGACATATTTTGAAAAAAAAGAGAAATATGTCAGCGTCATTAGGGTTGGTTGAAAATGATTGCTAACAATATTTTATAATAACGTCTACTTTTGTGACAAAGACTTTGGATTTCACATCGTGTCCAAACGAAATATTTTCAATATTCAAATATTTTGTTTTCGTTTTTTTTTTTTTTTTTTTGTATTCCTAAATAACTATGTTCTGAAGCAATCCTCTATAATGGCATGTACGTATAGTATGTTTAACTTGTTCAACTGTATAGGACAGTTGAGTAATGGTAAGAGATTTGACATCGTTTGTAGTATATCGTGTAGAAAAGCAACAAACCTGTAATGAGAAAAATGAAAACAAAAATTTGTAAGAGTGCTATTTTATTCAAATTTAATGTTTTATTTCTATTTGCTAATGTTCAACAGTGTTTAGTTAGATTTCTATAGCATTCTCTAGTCGATAGGTATATGATATTCCCATTGTTGTAGTAGGATAACATAAAATTGATTAAAGAAAAGTTCTTATTTTTGATGACGGAAATGATTCACTGGAACATCGGAAAATTGCAATGGTGTTAAAAAGAGTATATGTCTGCCTCCCGTATGAATTAGGATTATTGACTTCGCTAAAAAAATTAACAAAAAAAAAAAAAAAAACGGACCTCTGATTTTATTTATTTATTTTTATTTATTATTATTTATTTTTTTTAATTTATTTATTTATTTTTTTAAATCGCATGGTCAAACCACAAACTGATTGCACTTATCCTAGTTCATACGATAGCTATACATTCACATAGAAACGTGACAAAATTTAGAACCGATTGGGTTATTAGTTTTCGAGTTATCGTGACCGTCATTCGTAAAAACACTGTCTCGATATAAACGCGTTTAAAGTTTGAGAACCATGAGATTTTCACTTGAAATGTTATAGGGACATTCTTGAATTAGTATAAGTTCGAATTAAAAAACAAAATTAACTTTTTTGAAACTGAGACTGGTAAGTCCCCTTCCTCCCCATTCTCGATTTTATTTTTTCAAGATTTTCAATGGGCTGGTAAATCAAAACCAATGCTTGTTAAGGTTTGTAACTTAACACATATATACTTGAAGATTTAGATTAGACGAAAAATAATTTGCAAAAAATTTTTGTTATTGTTTTGTTGTTGTTTTTTTGTAATTAAAGAAAAGTCCTTATTTTTGATGGCGGGCATGATAACTCCTCACTGAAACATCGGAACCCGAAAATTCCAACGGTGTTAAAAGGAGTACATGTCTGGCTCTCGTATGAACTAGGATTATTGACTTCGCTCTAAAATTAACAAAATGGTGGACCTTTGAAAAAATATTTTTGGAAAATCGACGATTTTTTACCAAAAACCAAGTTAAAAAATAAGGAAGTTCTTCACCGATTGGATTTATTCTAGTTCATACGATAACTATACACTCACAGAGAAACGAGTAAAAATTTGAAGCCGATTGGATTATTAGTTTTTGAGTTATCGTGCCCGGGGGGACCCCTTAATTCATTTTTTGTCCGCATTCCAATAACGGATTCTAAGCAATTATAAATTACAATCAAAATCATGTTAACGTTATGTTGACATTTTTTAATTTGCCTAAAAGTATACTATAATCTCCGTTTAATAAGCAATCAATTACTACATGGATATGTTTTATATTTCAAAACACAAATAATAGCTCCCCTAGATCCAACATTCCGAATATCATTTTTTTTATAAAATTTGACTTGCACTTCAAAATGGCGACGTATGTCAAAAGTAGGCGAAGATATTTGTTATATAGCCAAATATGGTAGTTGTTGACTTCCACGAATCGCCCTGATGGTCCCATGATGTTTAGGGCTACAAAAGTTTGCAGAGAAGTTGGGGAACATATAAATAAGATGCCTATAAAAATAATTAAAAAACTGAATATATTCCAAAGCTATAATGAAATTACTATAATTGTTTTAGATAGATTATCATTGAAACATGGATTTTAAAATATATTATTTTAATGCATTTTTAATTTTGAGTTCCTACATCAAAATCAGACCCGTGTAGACTAATTTAAAACAAAAAACCGCATGATAGTACCATTTTCAAATGAATTACAGCGCTATATTTGGATGGGTACAAATTTACACGGATATTGGTCAAGGTAATAACTTTAAAAATTTATAAAAATTATAAATGTGGAAAATATTTATATTTTTTTCTTCAATTCTTGGTAAAAGTATCTTAAGAATGATTCCTTAAAATTTAATCAGAATATCTCTATTACTAAAATTAAAATTACTATTACTAAAAAGTATTAATCTATACTAATAAAAGTGTAAAGTGATTGACTGACTGACTGATTTAACGATTCATCAACGCCCAGACGAAACGGCTGAAGCTAGGAGAGTTTGGGAAGCGTGTACTCATGTGTACGAAAAGTTCTATATGGTACTATATTTGGTGCAAATTTGATTTGAAGGTACAAATCGAGCTGGAATGCTGAAAATTGAAAGTAAGTGGAAAAATTTTAATTATGTGTACGAAAAGTATTGGTACAATTTGGATTTGGGTGAACCGATAGAGCTGGAACATTGACATTTGGAGTTAGGATCATTGAAGGGATGTAGGATTAGCATCAGGATTCAGTTTATCAAATTAATACTTATGAGTACTAAATTGTACTAAATTTGGTACAATTTGAATTTTAGGTGAACCAATAGAGTTAAAATCATGGAAAATTGGAGTCAGGATCACTGTGGAGGTGTAAGATTGAAATATGTGGGAAGTTTTAGAAATTCGTACTAATGTGCACTAAATTTGGTACAAATTAAATTGTGGGTGAAGCGATAGAGTTGAAATCATGAAATTTTGATTTAGAATCACTGTGAAATTGTAGAATAGGGGTATGTAGGAAGTTTTGGAAGTTCGTACTACTGTGCACTAAATTTGGTACAATTTGAATAGTGGATGAACCGATAGTGTTGCAATCCTGAAACTTGGATTTAGGATCACTGTGGGAATGTTGGTTTGGGTTAAGTAGGAAGTTTTGGAAATTCGTACTAATGTGTCCTAAATTTGGTACAATTTGAATTGTGGGTCAACCGATAAAGCTGGAATCTTGACACTTGGATTTAGGATGACTGGGGGATGTAAGATTTGGGTTTGTAGGAAGTTTGAAAATTGGTACAACAATGTATTAAATTTGGTACAATTTGAATTGCGAGTGCACCAATAGAGTTGGAATCCAGAAACTTGGATTTAGGATGACTGTGAGAGTGTATGTTTGGGGCAGGAAGGAGGATTTGGAAATAAGTACTAATGTGTACTAAATTTGGTACAATTTGGAGTTGTAATCTTGAAACTTGGATTTAGAATCACTATCGGGGTGTATGATTGGGGTATGTAGTGAGTTTTGAAAATTCGAACTACTGTGTACTAAATTTGGTAAAATTTAAATTGTGGGTGAACCAATAGAGTTGGAATCCTGAAATTTGAATTTGGAATCTTTGTTGGGCGTAGGATCGGGGTATGCATGAATTTTTGTTGAATGGTTGAAGAGGGTACTTATGGAAATTGTGTGTGCTAAATGGAAAATGTGGATTTGGGTGAACATTTAGAGCTCGAATCATGAAATTCGGTAATAAATGGTACTCAAATTTAATTTATGGTCGATATTTATGTGTGGATTGTTTTTTCTGACATATCCAGTTTACTGTAAAAATAATATATACATAAATTAAATATTAAATATTTAAATTTTATTAAATATTTCCTACATTCGCTAACGAAGTTGCGGGCATATGCTAGTGCTGTAATATGATTTTATTTATTTTTTTTTTTTTAATTTTCGAACATTTATGTTTTAAACAAAAAAATTCACAATGACTTCGTCCATTAAACCAGTAATAATATATTTAAATCGAACTTAAAGTATGTCACATGTATATGAGTCGTAAGGTTATATCTGTAGCTATCATTTAAAATTTATAAAAAAAACAAACATTTTTAAAGGTGACCACCACTTTCCTACATCCCGAAAAGGCTAGGAAATGTTGAGATTTTTCTAATCGTTCAATACATATGGAGTAAACAGCTGTTACCCAATACCGATTTCATATTTAAATAGCTATCGAAGAACAAAATAACATGAAAAAGTCACAAAAACAAAAATACGGGTAAAATAAAAACAAAATAAATACGCGTGCTTGTTTTTTCATTATTTGTTTAGATTTCTTCACGTATATCAGACATTTAAAGTTAAATGCTGCCACCCCACTCACAACACCCCCACACACAGGCAGCAGGTGGGTGTATTTGTACAAACCCAATAAAAGTTTATCAAAGAAAACAACAGTCTATGTATGGAAGTATAGATGCTTTAAAAACCCATAAAAGCATTTTGTTGTTATTTACCAACGTTTATGTTTTAGCCAAATAACAACAACTACACAATATTTTACAATTTTACAATACAAAGACATTTTGTCATACATCGTTTTACTTCCTTATTGAAAAGTTGTGCTTAGTATACGAAATACATACTACTTTATATAGCATAACCATTGAAGGGATGGATATATGTATGTTTGTACTTTGCAATGGTTGCCATCATTTTACCGCACCTGATGTTGCCTTTGCTGCTAACCTACATTTTAGCATTCGAAATGTATTCGGATTTGTAAATATCTCCATTTTTTATTAGCAATGTGTGCATGTGTGCCTTGAAATATTAAAAAAAACAATAAGGAGAGTAGTAAAGTCGGACTGGACCGACTATATGATACCCTTCACCACTTTGGGTATATTGTACATATGTATCCTAACAATTGCATGTCTATGTTCCCTCTTTCTCCAACCTATCCTAACTTTAATTTCATTCGAGCAGATTTAAAGCCGTCTGCGTAACATGGGGAAAATTTATGGAAAACGATTTATAGCAAAATGGATACATGCTATTCGGTACGCCGCACTATGTCGCGAGTTCATATAAACAGCGGCCAAAAATAGAAGGAGTTATCGTAAGTTAATGAAAGTTGGTACATGTGCTTATTATTGGCCTAAAGAGCAACTGACAAACAATTGGATAGGTCGGACCAAGATTTGGTATACCTCCCATATAATGGGTCTTGAAAATCCGATTTTTGGACGTATAAATAGTTTATATTCATCCAAATTCCACGAAAAGTTTCATGTCTTCGTCCAAATTACATCTAAGGTTATAGGTGTTGTAATTTAATAGGTGTTGTAATTTAGTTGTTGGCCGATATTTCAGTTACCTACCATACCAAAAGTCCCTAAAAATTTAACTTTATGTACTATAAAATCGTTATATGCAGCTAAATTAAGTATAGTAGTTTTATTTTTGATATTTTTATTATAATATAACAAATTTTTGATATTCTTTAATAACTAATAAATTACTTTTTTATCATTCACAACATTTTCAAAACACACATCAGATATATATATATATATATATATATATAATATTGTCTTCCCAAATGTACATTTTAGTATCATCCACATTATAATCTCGGCCTTTACTTTATGGCTGTTTAAGGATATTACAAGGTCGGATTGTAATATAAAATACTAAATAAAATCCTTATTTAACTCGGCTTTAACAAATGTTCTGGCTGCTACTAATTATTTGTTGGCATGACTTGTTAGCATCTTGTGAAAGTCGCTCAAATGGTATTGTATTGCACTTTGCATATCCCATGCCATAAACTAATATTTTTCTGTGAACTTTCCACAAAGGTAAGATTATGTCTCAAATGATCTGATAAATAAGTATAATCTTCAAACTGACTGAAAATTTATTTAAAAGCTATATTTTAAAACCAATTCTCCCATATCTCCGCTTCGAATAACGTTTTTACCACCTAATTGCATATTTTATGTAAAATATTGTATTATTACTATGTTCTTAATCCATTTTCTCCTTCCTATTTGACCCTCAATAACTTATTTAATTGTATACATAAGATAACAT
>NW_026875145.1:0-103325 GCF_032173495.1 Musca vetustissima
TCAAAAACGTCACCATATGCTTTACATCTTGCATTAAAATCCCCGCCAATAATAACATTTGATTTTCCATTTAGAAAGATTAAAAGTTTTGATACTTCAGTTTTTAAAACGTTGGATTTTACAGAATGCGGAAAGTATACTGAGACAATCGTTAAATTTTGAGACAGGTTTGTAGTTTGACATATTAAGATGTCTAAGTTCGATGCAAAAGGTAATTTTTTCATTTTAATAGTTTTTTTGTGCAAGATGGCAACGCCACCATAATTATCGATTCTTTTTTTGCAGAATAATCCGTAATTGTTTACGTAAGATGATGATGCATTTTCATCTACATTAAAAATTTCGCTTAAGATGCATATATCGACAGAAAATTTGTTTAAGTAAAGTTCTAGATAATTTTTATTTTTATTCAAACTTTGTATGTTGTGCTGTAAGATTATCATGTTCGGTTTGGTTAGAACTGGAAGGTCCATCTATTGCTGGTGCTTTTAAGGCATTTGTGAAAAAATTTGAGAACTCAAAGGATGGTTTAGAGGGTACAATCGTTTCCTGTTCAGCTGTAATATGTGATCTACGAGGTATTGATGCTGCTACTTTATTGTAATTGACTCTAGTTCTCCTTCTGTTGAGTTCATCATTAAAGGAAGTAACTGGTCTTCTGCTTGTTCTAGAAATTTGGGGAAATTGATTTTCATAATTTGGTTCATCTAAAATTTCAAAGTAATTATTTGAAACTTTAGGGATACATTCTTTCCTTGAAAGGTTTGTGATTGCCATAGCTTCCAGAATATTTTTTTCATTACTGTATCTTTTGCATTTTTTGACATCCATGGCATTATGATCTTCCATGTTGCATAGTATACATCTGGGTAGAGTGCAGTAGGTTTTGCATTTAATTGTCGACAAACATGTATCACATTTTGGCTCTGTGCAGTTTATGGTACATTCAATGTTTATCCCGCAAAGAAGGCATCTTTTTTTGGCTCTACATTTTACGGCTATATGACCTAAACGACCGCAATTTTTACATAAGCGTACAAGTGGAATATATAAATCCGTCTCCACTATAGAGTTGAACATTTTAAGTTCTTTTACAACGTAGTCCGCTACAATACCTACTTTAATGGTTTGCGACGGCACATACTGTCCATTTTCATTTTTGTATTTAAAACGATATACTGATACAGCTTTGAAATCATTGTCGCTGCTGTTGATTTGATCATATATCATTTTGCCAGTGAATTCTACCGGTACGGATTTAATGACATAAAATTTTTGTACAAATCTATCTGGAATGAAAGCATTCAAACCAATAGATTTTACATTGGGATCCAAAACAAAATTATTTGCCGAGTTATAATTGTTGAAGCTCAGGCGGAAGGTTTTGTATGCAATATTCTTTGATACAAAATGAGCATTTATATTGGCACTGGCTAATTTGGCATACAAATGTAGTTCTGAGTTCTTCTTCTAGGGCAAATGGGCTCATCAGAAGTAAGAAGTACATAATATGGACCTGGATGGGCTGGGCTGTAAAGAATTGTTTGGTTTTCATAATCATCATAGCTGTAAATATCTGTTTTGTTTGTGTTTTTGGGTATATTGGATGGATTGGAGGGATTGTTATTGTTGGAGTGACTGTTGTTAGTTGTGTTGGTGGAGATGGACTTTGTATCATTAAAATATTGATTTTCATATGGTGTGAGAGTGGTGTTTTCTTTTGCTGTTGTTTTTGCAGAGCACTGCTGCATTTTATTTTGCATAGAAGGCTGATTATTTTTAAACTTTTTGCTTCCAGGGTTGCTAAAAAGCTCAAATCTTTTCCTCGGGTCTAGACGAGGAGGCGGCTCCTCATCACCCATTTTCGCAGAAAATAGTATATTCTGTTGAAATTTGGAATATTAAATTTATATAAAAAAAAATGTTTGTGTTATTGGTTAGATGGAAGGAATGTGTGTATTTGTATGTCGCATAAAAAAGAAAGCGAAACGGCGCGCACGTAGTCTAAAGTCAACGAGAGTTGAGAGATGACTGGGCCTACCATAATAAGTTTAAATCCTCAGCCTTATGACTAATGCGGGTATAAAACTTTGATACGACAAAAATGCGTTTCATAGAAATATTGGGTTTACACCCAATGTTTTATAGGACAAAATCAGTTTCAGTCAATGTTAAGTCGATTTACAAAAAAAAAAAAAAAAAAAAAAAAAAAAATGGAAGTAACTGTTTTCATCCAAAATGTATACATAGTAATAGTTCGTCCAAACTTATATTAAGTTCGATGATGGGGCATATCGGTCCACTTCTTCTGAAATATCATGGGAGCGGACAATCCGATTTCAACTAAACTTTGCTAAACCGAATATTTTAACCATGCCTGTTGACTGTTGGAAGATGGGACTTTTCGGTCCACTCCCTCTAATAGCCACCCGCAAAGGGTCAACATTTTGAAAATTTTAAAACCTCATATGGAGCGAACGGAATATCCAATTTTATCAAAACATTGCACATTGTAATATTTTAACAGATCAAGTCCGAAGATGAGACCCATCGGACCACTCCTACTTGTGCCTGACCCCCTGAATTGTTATGTATTATCCAAATATCCGATTTGAACTAAACTTTACACAACCTAATATTATATAACTATGGCTGTATAATGTTGAGTGATGGGACCCGTTGGAATACACATTGTGGTACCATCCCTACTCCATTTTTATACCCTTCACCACAGTGTGGTACAGGTACAAAGATATAATCTTTGTGCATATGTTTGTAACAGGCAAAAATAATAGAGATAGACCCATGGTTCCTTTTGAGAGTATGCATAAAATCACTTTCTGAGTCGATTTATGCATGTCCGTCTGTCCGTCCGTCCATGTATTTTTGTTAACAAAGTACAGGTCGCATTTATGATCCCATATATATTGTCGTCCCATATATATTTTCGTCCGATTTATAGTAAATGGTGTACCAAAGTCCCTATATATCTTTCGATTTGCACGAAATTTGTCACAGCATAATGAATTAGATCTAGAATGATGTGCGCCAAGTTTCGAGAAAATCGGTTCAGATTTATATATAGCTCCCATATATATTTTCGTCCGACTTAAGGTAAATGGGGCACCAAAGTCCTTATATATCTTTTGTTTCAAGAAAATCGGGTCAGATGTATATATAGCTCCCACCTATATTTTTTTCGTCCAATCTAAGGTAAATGGGGCACCAAAGTTCCTATATATCGTTCGATTTGCACGAAATTTGGCATAGAGTACTGAATTAGGTCCAGAATGACGTGTGCCAAGTTTCGTGAAATCGGTTCAGATTTAGATATAGCTTCAATATATATTTTCGACCGATTTAACTTAAATTGTGCACTAAAGACCCAAAGATTGGCCGATCGCCACACAATTTTGTACAATGTACTGTTACTACAACCTTTTGTGTGTCAAGTTTTCTTGAAATTAGTTCAGATTTACATATAGCTTCTATATATACTTTCGTCCGATTTTAAGTAAATGGTGCCCCATAAAGGCCCATAGCTAGGCCGATTGACACAACGTACTGAAATTAATATAAATTAAAATTCCCTTACAATCGGTTCAGATTTAGATATAGCATAGTTTCCATATATAGTTTCAACCTATTCATGTTTATTGCATACCAAATAATAAAAGGGTGCCTGATTGACATTACATTTGAAAACAGAGACGCATGCCAAATAGCGTGTGTAAGGTTTGCTTTAAATATATTTACAAAATTTAGAATAGGTTGCAGAATGGCATGTGTTGGTATCGAAGTTAGTCGGTTTACATATAGATAAAGATCGCACATTTAGTTCGTTTCTTCGAAAATACGACGTCTGTCAGGATACATATGTAGAATATACACAAAGTGTCGAAAGGTATCATATAGTCGGCCCGGTCCGACTTTTCTACTTTCCTTACTGGTTAAAATTTGTTGCTTGTGTGTTAAATTATAATACTTTTAATACGTTGAAAATTTTAATACTTTTACCAAATTGAGATCAATCCCGAAGATGATAACCATTGTTCTACTCTCTTTGGTAATAAAATCAGTGTGTGACATGTTTTACTTCTATATGTTTTAAAACAGTGAGCGGAGAAGTATAGTCGGACGATGCCGACCCTATGATACCCTACACAACTACCACTGAACTGGGCAATATTTCATCATATTTGCAACCTGTTAACCGATTAGAGGTCAACAGCTCTTCTGTATTATCCTGGCATCTTTTCGGCGTGAACATTAACACCATAGGATTAAAATTTTGTTATTTTTACAACAAAATAATCGAACTTCAAGTAGAATTCCAAAACTATCAACGCGTAATTTCTACCAGTCAGTATGGTAATAATACTAAACAATATCGGAATAGGTAGATCCCTGTAAATGTGTACGTATGACTCCCCTATCTGAGTAAGTACAGCTATGTAATTAGTGTCCATTTAAAAGTCAACCACTCCTCTTGGATATATACTGTCAACCTGCCACTAGAGCGGTCAGAAAAACAAACAAAAATGATATTTGGTCCATCCCCTAAATATTAAGGGATGATTGCCAAAAACAATAGGTGTCTTCTTTGGTCATAACCGAACGACCTGTATCGTGTTTACAAATTGTAATGGACGTCGGCCGGTCGGTCATGTCTGGATCGACTGAGCTAGTCGATAAATGACGTTTGGTGTTCTAATTGGTGGGTCTTGGACCAATATTTCGAGGTGTTACAAAATCTCGGGGCCACATAAAAATATTTTTTCAAAGCCTAACCTTAGGCGTGATTTTTTTAAAAAATATTTTTCGATGTCTAACTTTACACATGGATTTGTGAAAACATATTTTTCATGGTCTAACCTTACGCGTGGATTTTTAAGGCATTGGATTTCATAAATAATATTCTTTAAGACCTAATCTTAGGCTTGGATTTAAAATATAACCCCTAAGCTTAATATGGAGTAATATTCCATCCCCTGATATTTGCCAAACAATAGGTGTCTTCTTTGGTCATATTTGGTCGACTGTATCGTGTTTTTGTAATTTGTCCCTCGGTCAATTTTGAGCTAGTCGATATATGATGATAGGTGTACTAAAAGGTGGATCTAGGACCAATATTTTGAGGTGTTAAAAAATCTCGGGGCCACATAAAAATATTTTTTCAAAGCCTAACCTTAGGCGTGATCCTAACTTTACACATGGATTTGTAAAATAACCTTACGCGTGGATTTTTCATTGGATTTCATAAATAATAATTGCCTAATCTTAGGCTTGGACTTAAAATATAACTAAGCTTAATATGGAGTAGAAAATCTGACAAAATTAAGTTAGTTTTCTTTAATTTGGTATTTTGGTTTCACTTTGGCTTTAGATATGCCTAGGAAAAAATCCTGTGAGTGGAGCAGTTTAGTCGGACGGGGCCGACCATATGATACCCTACACAACTACCACGAAAAGCAAACTTTCTGCGGTTCTATATTCTGAGCCTGGGCAATATTTCGTGACATTTGCACTTATTTTTATTTGGTCACTTTAGGTTTTTGTTAATTTGACCCTCGGAATTTTGACCGTTCATCAACTAAACAGCCGATCTAAGTATTTGGTCAGATCCTCTTCACCTTGTAAAATATGTGATGTTCTGCTATAATAATTGCCTCTAGAACGACTAGAAAATCTGACAAAATTAAAGTTTTCTGTTCATTGCACCCCCTCAATGAAATCTCAAGTTCACCGAAAACTATAGGCGTCGTCCTTGACCATAATCGGAACTTCATGTACAATTTCAAAGCGATCAGCGCGACATTTCCGTCCTCTAATGGAGTAATAGTATTACTAGGCACACATGTCTAGATCGACTCAGCTAGTCAAGATATGACGATCGGTATACTTAAAGGTGGGTCTAGGACCAATATTTCGCGGCGTTACAAACGTTTGGGGCTGCACAAAGCTATAATACCCTGACAACATTGTTGTGTAGGGTATAATAAATTTTTGGCTTATATAACGGCACCCCATATAACGGCACTTTCCAATATTCGGTACTCTTATTTGTTATTATTAATATTGGTGCGCTGTTAGGGAAGCCCGCATTTAACCATACACCCCAAAGATTGTTATTTTAGGAAATTTTTAGCCCTTTATTTCAATCAATTTGGGAACAATTTTATATTTTGGATTCTTATTTAATTCTCATCATAATGCCCCTAACAAAAATATCAATATTGACCCATGTTTCCGGGTAGCCAACATATAATGGTAATCTCCACTATCCGATTTGGGCACGTATTATAACCGAATTTGCTGTTGGGCAACCAAATTAGCTGTAATTTTATATTTTGTATTCTCATTTAGCAGAAAATTTTCATATCATCAGTATCAATTATCACAGTCTTCACGTAGTCCCTATATAATGGTACACCCATTATTCCATATTTTGGGGGTTTGGGCATATTTTTCAACCGAATTCGCTCTAATTTGAGCTATCAAATTCTTATGAGGGTTCAAATCTTCCAATCAAAAATTAACAATTCCTTTGAACGGTACCATCCCATTTTCCGCATTTTCAAGACGTTCGACTCATTTTGCAACCGACGGGGCTGTGAGGATTCGCAAGACTAATTTATATAGAAATGTGCGGTGTATATATAGATCCCATATAAAACCCGCTTTTCGGTATTAATAAATTTAAAAAAAGTCCCGTTTACATTTTATTTAATGAACAATCTACTATAACATAACACCGTAACAAAGTCCCCACCATATAAATGTACCCATCGACTTAAGGAGTTTTGAATGCACCCCACATGGTGCAGGGTATAAAAAGTTCGGTCCTGCCGAACTGAACGGTGTTTTTACTTGTTTAAATACTTTTTTTTTTCAAGGCATAGATTAAAAAAAATATTTTGTTTTTTTTTTTAATATTTTATGTAGAGTATAATGAAGATAATTTACCATAAGCCCTTTACAACCCGAGTTAAAGTGCATGTGTATGTAAATGCTACAGATAACTTCTAATATTATAATGATGAATATCATGATAGAACAGAAAATTCATTAGGTTGTGGCACATGACTTAACTGGTTGCCATTGCTGAACTGATGATTTTTGTTGGCGGCATGTGATTAAATACAACAGTGAATGGGTGTGTGAGTACTGGTGTCACTGATCTACTATTTGTTATGTATGGCTATGAGTGTACACAATGTGCGCGTGTATCAATGAATGTCTGTATGCCAGTGTGTGTGTGTATGTGTGTGCGGTAATTGCGTGACATTTTTATTAAAAAGCTTTTTTTAACTCTCAACTCTAAGTGAATTTCTATTTTAACTTCTTGCTTCCAATCCCACTCAGTTAAATGGATAGAATGGATGTATCGATGAATGAATGTGGTAGATTGATGGTCAAGTAACAACATAAACTGACAAACAATCAAAAACAAATGGCTTCCTACCAACAGACACTTGATATCCCCCACATAAGTATTTTAATATTTTCAATATTTTTTTTTATTTTAGAATATTTTACCGTAGATAGATATTTGGGCCAGTTGCCGTTCCCAACCCATTTCATTCATTACGTGAGTGCGGACTGATTTTTATTACCTTCATATATTTTTTTTGGTTTTGAATATGCGATCTATGTATGTACGTGTCACACACAGAAAATATAGAACAAATACCCTGGCAATTTAATTTTAACAAAATATTCTTGTTCGATTTTTTCACCTCTTGGCGGTTAGGTGAATGGCTTCCAGTGTTCGATGTTCGATATCTTTATTGGTTTTCTAGTTTAGAATTAACGGTAGTTTAATGGTTTTCCAAATACTGAATAGCACTATTGGCAGCGGGTGTGGGTTAGCGGGTAGTTACAATTGAAGAGAGTTGTTTTCTGGGTGCCCCGAACTATTCATGGGAATTTGATTTTTATATAATTGCTAGTCGTGGTGATGTTTTAAAGCGTTATTTAGTATTCACAAGTTTTAACGAAATTTATTGTAATACTCCAATACGAACGTGGCATATTGATGTGATGCGCCATTTGTTTGTTATCGTTGTTGCAGTTGTTATTTATTTATCCATTCATTGAAATGTGTAGTGTTATTCGATTGTTTGGATCATTTAAAGTAGCTCGATTACACAAAGATTTGATGATGGGAATCACCTGCACCACACGAATTTCGGTTCAACAGCCGCAACAACAACAACATCACTCATGATGCCATCCACATGCACTTGTTATCACCACAAAATATTTTAGTGAAATTTCATTTCATTTTATTTAATTAAATCAATTCAATTGCTTTCATTTTTCTAGCTGTTGTTGGGTTATCTAGTTGATGGTGGCGGTGTCGTTGTTTTTGTTGTTGTTGCATCTGGTAAACATTTCTCTATGGAAGTGAATGCAAAATAAATTAAATCAGTTGAACCATTTCTCACTCTTTCCCGAACTGGCTCTGAAATTTAAATTGAAATTTAATATACGTTTTGGAATGTGTTGAGAATATCGATGTGCGGATATTTAGAAATAAAATTTTTTGAATAAAAAAACTTATTCATGACATTGCATTATTTATTGAAATATTTGTAATGCGTTGGGATAAAAAGAAAATAAGATACTTTCATTTTTTTTCACAGTTTTAGAAACCGCCGATATGCTTAATATTCTTGTTATATGTTCTTAAATATTCAGATGGATCTTCGATGGAAGGGGACATAAACCCTGGGTCAGTGAATATAGAGTGTATAACCAATAACACTATGCAACAAACGCTCATGAGCTCATGACCTGGGGGTATATTAAGAAGTATTTTAAGATCCTAGAAGGACAAATTCGACATAGGCCAATTCGAGGCCTCCGAGGAATAGTATGCTAAGTCTGAAAAGTAAGTTTTTCAGCAGAAGCTCTCAAAGTATGGAAGTTTCTTAAATCTTACGTGCCATGCTAAGTACATTTTTGCTTATAACTTTGGTGTGGATTGGCCGATGATTAGCAAAATTTCAGAGAATTTATTTCGACTTAGCATACTATGGTTCGGAGGCGTCGAATTTTTAGGTTATATCAATTTTTGCTGGTAACTCTATAGCGCATGGCTGAAAAACTTTATGCAGAGTTAATCATTTCATGGTTTCAAAAGTGTGGCACTGGAATTCGACATCTATCTGTTGAAAATCCCCTCCAACACCGAAATCAATTAGCAAAATTGTGAAGAAATTTGAAGAGACTGAAGCGGTTGCAAATAGGTATATGCATCATAGATTTGTTCTATCCACTGCAAATATAGCTGCTGTAAGTGAAACTTTTTCTGATGAACCAAATGTGTCAAATTCTCGTTGTTCTCTAGAATTCGAATTGTCTTACTGCACATTATTGCGTATTTTGCATTTAGATCTACGTCTACATCCCTACAAAACCCAATTTACGCAAAAACTAAAACCAGATACCCCATTCTCAATAGGTGCTTGAACAACAGACAATTCTTCGAACAAAATTTTCTTCAGAAATGAAGCACACTTCTCACTCGGTGAGTATGTTAAAAAACAAAATTGTCGAATTTGGAGTTCTGATAATCCTCCAGTAATTGATGAGAGGCCATTATATTCGGAAAATTAGACTGTTTGATGCGCTCTTTGGTCCGAATGTGTGATTGGGCCTTATTTCTTCGATAGCGACAATTCGGAGAATTATGATCATATGCTAATCGGTTTTTTTGTCTGATATTGAAGAATACCACATGCAGAATATGCGGTTTAAACAAGACGGTGCCATATGGCACACAACTCGAGCGATTATGGCTTTATTGCAAGATACATTTCCTTACGGCACATTATGGCGCATTTAGCATTTAGATCTACGTCTACATCCCCATAAAATCCAATTTACGAAAAAACTGAAATCGGGAATATACGGTTAAAACAAGAAAGTTACGCTAAAAAGCCTAAATAACTCAGCATCGACGAATACCATTAATCTGTCCACGATCGCGAAATGTGGATGCCCACTGATGTGGAAGTTTTGGCTTTTGTTGTCGACGGTATCGCTACAAGCACGCAACCTAAAAACAAAAATGGATCTGAATTCAAAAACCATATGAGTAGAGCAATCTTGAAACAACTTTCCGAGACAGTAAGATTAACTTTAGCGAATTCTAGTGCCGATAAATTGAAGAGGCTGGTAAGATGGTAGAGGAAGTATATAATGATATCGCCAAGCTCAAAACAAGGAAGAAGCAATTATCTGGTCACCAAGATCATGCTAATTGACGCCTACAAACGAAAATGAATCTGATTTTAAGAACTACAGAGACTATTAATGATACTAAAACTCAAATTCCAAATCTGAGCACGAGGGCAAATCTATCATAAGCGTCTTTTGGTGTTGGAGAGGAGGATATCACCATGCTCACAATAAGGAATAAACTCTTATGTGAGAGCACAAAGGGGAGGACGAACCGGAGGAACAAGTGCGATCAGCAACCTGATAGACTGAAGGGTATGTCTAACTACTTCAACGGAATCGTCGAATAGAATTAGGTTTCCGGAAAAGAAAACCCCAAAAAAGAAAATTATAAGGGTAGAAACAATTGGTATGGAGCTGTCATCTTACACCAAGGTTATTAGAATGCGGGCAATATTAATATGATGGAATACCCGCTACAAGGAGGACAACCCATCGATCTGGATATCTCTCGTGTGATACTCTTCGACAGGTTTTTCATGGCAAAACTGTTCATGGTAAAGCGCACTACCTGTCCAATGCTACTCTTTTTAAGATTGGGAGAATCGAGAGTCGAGAAGAAGATGCCGCTTCCTGGATGGTAATTAAATCAAAAACTGTACTGAAATGCATAAATACCATAAACAATATCTTGTAGATATAGAAATTTCGCATACATGTTCCGACTCAATGGGTCTCGATTATTTTTGCCTGTTACAAACATATGCACAAAGACATAATACCCTGTACCACAGTGTGGTCAAGGTTATAAAAATATTTTAAGTTCGGTCGGACCGAACTTTTTATACAATCCACCATAAGGTAGACTTAAAAAAAAACCTGTAGTCATTCAGGACTTGTATATATGACAGGCTATGTCGCACGGGACTATCGTAAATAGTGAACCAATACTGATAATTTTTAGTACTAAGATTTACTACCCTATTATAAACCAAAATACCAATATACAGCCAATTTGATTAATAGAAGTTTTTAATAGAAGTTTTTATAAATTACTCTCTGGAAGCTATCCTAAAAATTGGACCAATATTGAGAATTTTAGGTGGAAAGATGTGTTAAATTTGTGATTTTTCTAACTTCACTTTCCTTTCTAGAGAACCCAACAGGCCTTTCAATTGCTTAAAGGGACCCCACCCATTCTCGATTTTATTTTTTCAAGATTTTCAATGGGCTGGTAAATCAATACCAATGCTTGTTAAGGTTTGTAACTTTACACATATATAACTGAAGATTTAATATAGAAGAAAAATAATTTACAAAAAATTTTTGTTGTTTTTTGTTGTTGTTGTTTTTGTAATTAAAGAAAAGTCCTTATTTTTGATGGCGGGCATGATAACTCCTCACTGGAACATCGGAATCCGAAAATTCCAACGGTGTTAGAAAGAGTACATGTCTGGCTCTCGTATGAACTAGGATTATTGACTTCGCTCTAAAATTAACAAAATGGCGGACCTTTGAAAAAATATTTTTGGAAAATCGCCGATTTTTTACCAAAACCCAAGTTAAAAAATAAGGAAGATCTTCACCGATTGGCTTTATCCTAGTTCATACGATAGCTATACACTCACAGAGAAACGTGTAAAAATTGAAATCGATTGGGTTATTAGTTTTTGAGTTATCGTGCCCGCCATTCGCAAAAAAATGTTTAGAGAAAAACGCGTTTAAAGTTTGAGAAGCCCTTCAGCCGTCACTTGATGCTGACACAATAAATCGGCTATATCTTCAAGAGTTCTTGAGATTTTCATTTTAAATTTTGTAGGGACATTCTTTAATTAGTGTAGATTCGAAATTATATCAACAACATTTTTGGCTCCGAGAATGGGGGGTCCCCTTAAGTGCATATCTATTATTATAGGAAATGTGATGGCGAATGGCAGCTATATCTAAATCCATTCCTGAGAAAGAAAAGGGACCCATTTTAACTGAAACTTTTAACTAAAATGAAAAATTTGAGTTAATAACATAGTTTGACAGCTGTCAAATTCCATTCCCATACTTTGGAAACCACAACCACCTTCCCACTATTCACTTTTCAGAGCGCCTCTTTTTTTAATCATATCGTCAGTCCCGTACGACTTTTGTCATTTCCTTACTGTTTTTTACTTGGTAAATTTCTCTTGTTCGAAATCGCTACTTCGAAAGAGTATATTTTGCTATTGTACATCATCAGACCTCATGAAACATTTACTGTCATTTGTAATTAATCATTTTAGTTAATTGAACATTCTAATTTTTCCATTAAAAAATATATTTCCAAAATTTATTGAACATTATAAACTTGTAGTTGTAGTTCATCATATTAAATTCGGTGCATTTTTTGTGGATTTTTTTGGCCTTTGAGCATTTTGTCCATCTATTATGTGTCGCATACTTCAGTTTGCCATCTATGGCGCAAAAGAACAGCATCAACAACAACAAATTAACAAAACAAGTGAACAATTCAAATTTTAGCAGCCTTGATGAAGATGTCAGGCAGTTGTTTTGTGTGTGCCAGTGACTGGTGATGATGTCACAAAAATTGGTGACTGAATTCGGAATGCCTTAGGTTTCTTTTTTGCCTTCGCTCGACTGCATGGCATAAATTTGTTAGCAATGCAACAAAATAACCCTTCAACCAACCAGAACAAAAATTGAGTTAACGTTGTTGATTCCCGGTTTGCGGATGATGAAGATGATGACCCTACAATGGTAGCAAAGGTTTTGTCAACAGAGATAAACAATTTGTGGATTTAAAATTAAATATTAGGACTAGATAAAATGGATAAGTCTTATATCTGGGCATTATTTTCATTTTAGTCACAACAAATTTAGCTTAGAGTTTATTTTCCAAAGTCTAACCTCCATCTGTAGTGTAGGATTACTACGCTTCGCTTTGATCCATTGGATGCGAACATGGTGTTTTTTCCTAATCTTCCTACTTCCGAGTTTGTTCTTTCCTTTTTCTGATTTACTGGTCTGTCTACAAGTGGAACTAAAACAAATACTGGTCAGCATTGTTGTTTTTGTTTTCTTTCTCCACTTCTCATGCAATTTGTATACAAATGCCATGCATTCGAAAGTGAAGAATAAAAATCCCCCTTTCGAAAAAATAGGGACACACACTTGAACGCGTTTTTCCGTTCCTCAGAAAAAAAACACACACACACACAAAATAGCTCAAAGTGATTGAACCACCAGCAAACAAAGAACACACAAAAACGTTCCGAAATTTGTATTGCAAGAAGATTTGCTTTTGACCAGAAAAAAAAACGAACAACAACAACTTCAAAAAAAATTATAAAAAAGAGCAATGAAATACTTGGCTCATACAACGGCGGACTGGAAGAATCTGGCAACAACATGTGACCAGAAGTTGTTTAAAATTCATTCGAGGATTTTACAGTTTCCTCTGCTTCCAGTTTCGTTGTATTTCCCTATATTTTGTTGTTAGTTTTTTGGATTTTGTCAATTTGTTTTTTTTTTGTGTTTTGTCTTCAATGGTTATGTTTGCATTGGATTGATGTTAGAAAGGGTATTTAATATTCTGAAAGTAGTTTCAGTCTCCATCTCCACGTTGTGTTTTCTGTGTGTTCTGAGTTCCAATATGATTTTGTAAATCAACCATAATCAAATTCGCTTGCCAGCTTTTTCTAGGGTTTTATATTTTTTTCGTTGCTGTTGTTGTTGCTGTTTTTCATGCAGCTAAACTCAATAACACAACTTTGTCAAATATTTATTCTTTAAAGTACGGGGATAATAAAAATTATATATACATTTTGTACATAAATTAGCTGTAATAAAATCAACTGCGATTTGAATTTTGTATTACATCCTCCCACATGGAATGGAGGGATGCTTAAGTTTCTCATTACATTTGAAACTCATCGAAAGAAAAGAAAATATACCAAACTTCAGTCTACCGGTTGGGCTATGACCTCGAACATACTGAAATCCTCAAAATATCGAATATTGGGGATATGGACGCTATCCGAGTTTTTGGAAGATGAAAACTTTTTTTCAGAAAATGTTCAATATCATCTGTCTCCTGTGTTGGTAAGAACCTTCTCCATCAATTTGTATCATATTCCAAGACGGTGCACCAAGAAGAATCGGATAAAAATTCGGTTATTCTTAAGAAGACATGAAATAAGATAAGACCATCTGCTCCTTTATAAGTAAGACCTTCTTGTCTTCTATAAACTGACCTTCTGGGTTTCTAAAAGATGACCTTCTGGTTTTCTATAAGAAAGCGTTCTGGTCTTCTATAAGGTGACCTTCTGGTCTTCTATAAGAAGAATTTCTGGCCTTCCATTAGGAGACCCTCTGACCTTCTATGAGAAGATCTTCTGGTCTTCTGTAAGAAGACCTTTTAGTCTTCTATAAGAAGAAGGCCAAAGGAGACATTTATGCCTTCTATAAAAATACCTCTTTGGTCTTCAATAAGAAGACCCTTTTCGTATTCTATAAGAATACCTTTTCGTGTTTTATAAGAATACCTTTTTCGTCTTCTAAAATAAGATTTTTTTGGTCTTCTATAAAAATACATGTTTGTCTTCTCTAAGAAGTCCTTTTGATCTTCTATATAAAGACCTTCTACCTACTGCTCCTCTATAAGAAGACCTGTTGGTCTACTTTACGATGATCTTCTGGCATTCTATATGAATACCATCTGGTATTCTATTTAAAGAACTTCTGGTCTTCTATTCGGAGACCTACTGGTTTTCTTCTATAAGAAGACCTTCTTTTGGTCTTCTAAAATAAGATTTTCTGGAAGAAGATATTCTGGTCTTATGCAAAATACCTTCTGGTCTTCTATAAGAAGTCCTTCTGGTCTTCTGTAAGACGACCTTCTGGTCTTCTGTGAGAAGATTTTCTGGTCTTCTATAAAAAGATCTTCTGGTCTTCTATAAGACGGCCTTGTGGTCTTCTACAAGAAGGATTTTTGTTTTTCTATAAGAATACATTCTGGTCTTCTATAAGAAGACATTCTGGTCTTCTCTAAGAAGACTTTGGTTTTCTATAAAAATAATTTTTGTTCTTCCATAAAAAGACATTCTATAAGAAGACTTTTTGGTCTTCCATAAGAAGGCTTTTGGTCTTCTAAAAGATGGTATTTTAGTCTTCTAAAATATGGCCTATTTGGTCTTCTACAAGAAGGTCTACGGTCTTCTATAAGAAGACCTTCGGTCTTCAAAAAGAAGTCTTTTTGTTCTTCATAAAGGAGACCTTTTTTACTTCTATAAGAAGACCTTCTGGTCATCTATAAGAAGATATTTTTGGTCTTCTATAAGAAGACCTTTTTGGTCTTCTATCAGAAGACCTTTTTGGTCTTCTATCAGAAGACCTTCTTCGTCTTCTATCAGAAGACCTTCTTCGTCTTCTATAAGAAGATCTCCTTCGTTTTCTATAAGAAGGCCTTGTGGACTTCTATGAGAATACCCTTTTGATCTTCTATAAGAATACAAAAAAAAAATACATTTTGGTCTTACATTAGAAGAACTTTTTGTCTTTTGTCCTTTGTTCTTCTATAAAAATACCTTCTGGTATTCTAGAAGAAAACCTACTGCTCTTCTATAAAAAAAACCTTTGTTCTTCTATAAGAAGACCTTTTGTTTTTCTACAATAAGACCTTCTGATCTGCTACAAGAAGACATTCTATCCTTCTATAAAAAGTCATTCTGGCATATTATAAGAAGACTTTCTTGTCATCGATAAAAATAACTTCTGGTCTTTTATAAGAACAACTTCTGATCGTCTATATGAAGACTTTCTGGAATTGTACAAGATAACATCTGGGTCATTTATAAGTGCACTATCGCATGGGTCCCCCACTTGAGACTAGAATATTGAAGACATTCTGGTCAGCTTTAAGATAATCTTCTGGTGATCTATAAAAATCTATTACAGAATAACTTCTGATCTTTTATAAAAATAATTTTATCAATTTTGTAAACCTTGGAACCTTATGATCTTCTATCAACTTTTGTTTTTAGTTTTCTTTATTATTGTATAAGATGCCAATCTGCCCTGTTTTTTATGCGAATACTACTTATATAAGACCTTTAGGTCTTCGTTATGAGTGCTACATGGTCATCCATAAGCGGTTAGTTATGTCTTCTATTAGAATTCCTATTTATCTCCTCCGAAAAAAGTTTTTTATATGTTGGCCTTCTATAGAACATAACTGCTGATATTGCATAAGGAAATCGTTTTGTTCGTGTCTTCCATGAGAACCATTGTTAAAATTCAAGGGCATCATTTTCTTAACTTGGTGGGACATTGGACCTTTGGACATTGGAAATGAGTCTATTTAAGCGCTTTGCAGACTCATCTCATTCCGATTTTATAGAAAAGAGCGATGGTGAGCAAAAATGTCAGTTAAATGCAATGGAGATAATGTGGGGTCCATCGTAAAAATTTTAATGATATACGAAGTGAGCGGAATAATATTCCAATTGTTCTTTATGTAAAACATGTATTTTACACTTTTTTCTTTTCCACATATCCTGTATTCATCTCTATTTGTCATTTTTTACATATAAATGGTTTTATTTCATATTACCATATATTCTGGCACTGGCAATGCAAATGTATTTTTAATAAATCCTACATAGTACTATATAAAGATTGTATTCCATAAATGTAATTGAATTTAAAAATCTCTTCATCTCCACCCCTTTTCTTCATTCTGACAAATGAACTGAGACATACATACATGATACATACATGATTTGTTAACCCACTCCAAAACATTTTTGAAAAAAAAAAATATTATTCCAAATTATTATTTATGCTTGGCTACACTTTAAATTAATACAATTTATAACATCAAATTTACATACGATTAATAAACGTTTATGTTGTTTCGTTTTTTTCCCTCTCCTTCTTCTTCTGTTTAGATTGTCATCTTTTGAGAAATTAAATTTTCTTTTGTGACGTCTTCGCTGGCGTGGAAGGAGGAGTTATGTGCGCGGGAGCCGTTGTGATGCGATCAAATAAAGATAACACAGGTACCGTTTTTTTTCTTCTTGTCATTTTTTTAATATTTATTTTATTTAACATCGATTTACTTCATCAGCATCAACATAAGCAAATCAAATTCAAATTTCAAAAAAAAAATTGACACATGTTACAACGATTTTCCACCTGATGTCCTTGTTGTAACATGCGTATGTATGAATGTTTGTGAAAGTGTGTATCGGTGGTTGCAACGAATTGTTGAAACACGCTACAGATGAAATTGGGGAAAAACAGTTGAATAACAGGGAAAGATATGAAATTTGATTACGGAATTTTTCGCATGTGGAACTTTTTACTTCCTTTTTAATCATATTCATATTTGTTTCAATCGACAAGAGCCTTTTTTGTTAAATTCTCATATGGTGCGTGATTTAACTTGGCCAGATTATACCATTATCCTACATAGCAGTCCATCCATTGACATCGAGCCTATTCTTCCTTGCCACACAAGCATCAAACCCTTTGCTCTTTTGCGTAAAAAGTTTCCGAACCGAGTTATTTCTCGAAGGGATATCGAGATTTTGAGATTTCTTCCTTGCAACATCTTCCTTTTGGGCCACTTGAAAGATACGGTCCATGCTTTGGTGTAGCCCCATATTACGATACTCGCAACTTTGAGGAACTTCGACACTTTCCTTATTTTTGTTGGGTAACCATCCTTGGCGCAGAAAGCGGCCATGGAAGATTCATGTTTTGACATAGCCCCCATATATAGATTCCGGTTCTATTTTAGGTATTTTAATAATCCTAGTTACTACGTCCGATAATTTTCAGTAGGTCCCATCTCACGGTATAAAAATGTTCGGCTTGTCAAAATTTAAAGACGTTTTTTCTTTTAATAACATGTTACATACCTCACTGAGTAACCAATAACACTCCACCAAATATCAGTACTTTTCAATTATTCTTGTTCGACACGCATATATTTGCATAACAGATGACAAAAATAATATTGCATCTCATAACTTGTTGTTGTCGTACCCAATGAAAACCAACAAAAGAAAACAACCAGCCATCCACACCACATAAATTCAATGACTCTGTGTCATGTCAATGATGATGTTTTTCAAGGAATCTTTCACAAAATTCGTGTTCACGTTCGTGAATTAAAAAGAAACATCACCGACAGACAGACATCATCATAGCAACAGCAGCAACAACAACAACATCTGAGAATTCAATTAAAATCCTGTAGAACACAAATTTTCGACATCAAACATCCACACCTGCTGACACACCCACAAGAGTGTGTGTATGAGTGTGTTTTTGTAAGGGGGTGGGTGGGGACATCAAAACATCCCATTCAAAAAGTCAATTCTCTCTTTGCTTGCATACCAATACCGATATATATATACAATATTCAGCAGATTTGTACGTGGATAATAGAATTAGCCTAATGTTGCATAGTTATTGACAGATAGATAGATATGTATCTACGCATGTACGCACTTCACAATTCGCATTTCATTCCATCCATGCAGACGACGTGCACGTTCGAAATCACCTTCACATACGCATAAAGTAGTATAATTTTGCATATCTCACGCTTCAATCAATCACAAAAATACATAGACAAACAACATTTTACACAAAAATAACACCATCGATAAGTAAATTTTGTTTTGTTGCTGGTGTTGATGTCGTTGTTGCTTTTATATTGTACACACACACACACACACATTGATCCATTGATATATGTAATGTAATGTTGATAATAGATGGGGGTGTTGCTGTTTTGTGCTGTAATAATATTCCAAGTTATGTGTTGGTGTGTAGAATAATCCTTGTTAATACCGTATATTGCCACGAAGGATGTTTATTCGTAATATACCCTACGTCGTAACGGTATGATTTTATAACACCAGACATAAACATAAATATATGTTTTGCAAAAAAGATTTGCTCTAGCTCGAAATCAGCGAACATTGTTCTAATGATTCGATATAATATTTAACCAGAGGGTATGACATTTTGATGCGGATTTCTGGAGTCAGAATCTAAGTCGAAAAATAACACTTTATAAAATTTCAAAATATCACGAAGTTAAAATAAAAATATTAATTGTACTTAAAAGCTTCGATTTTTACAATATTTCGATAGTAGGGGAGACTTAGGCAGATAAGACACTTTTTGTTTAGAGCTCTATATCTCAGTAATTATACAACAGATATAAAGTATTTATGGCTGGTTATTGTGCTCTCATACATAATTATAAAAAGTAGTACCATAAACATATAATAAGTTGGTATTAGTTAAATATTTGTACAGTTTTGAAAAAAAAAATCAAATTCGGCGGGGTAGGTTCGGCATTTGATGGGGCACACTCGTCACTCATAGGCATAGCCTGGTAGTTACCATTGCTAATAGTCTGGTTGGAATTCTGATCCTTTAAAGGTTCTATTTTGTTTTAATATGTGACTCAATGTTTGACCTTTACGGATACATATTCTAGCGGCAAATGTCTGGTTGGAATTCGGATCCTCTAAATGTTCCATTTTGTTTTAATATGCGACTCAATGTTTGACTTTTTAAGGACAAAATATATCCTTACAAGTCAATGTTTGACTTTTCCAGTGGCGGACGTTGACGTATCAGGGCCACATACACCATCAGAAATAGCTGTTCATACATCTATTTCTCTGCCGTATGGCTAATGAGGGTATATAAACTTTGATATGTAAAAATGTGCCTTATCTAAATATTGGCTCCATGATTCTTTGGAATTCACAGAATTTGGAGTCGATTTACAAATGTCGGTCCGTTTGCTTTTTGGCTGGTGCGCACGATAACTCTCGAAGGAAATAATCGATTACATCCAAACATTTCACATCTTAATATTTCATAGTTCAAGTTCAAGTTCGATGATGGGGAATATCGGTCCACTCCTTCTGGTACCTCCCCAACAAAATGGTAAACAAATTAATGTTATAATATCATGCGAAAGGAATATCAGATTTGAACCAAACTTTGCACAATCTGTTATTTTTACAAAGCCTAGATCAAGTTGTCTCCCACGATGGGTCAACATTTTATAAATATGCAATTTTTTTAAATTGAATAACCGATTTGATCAACATTAAATCTGTAGCCTCTTTGATAAAAGCATACCTTATATAAAACGAATAATAAAACGTGTGTGTAATTTCGAAGACCTCCGTAAACCGTGGACTGTTGGCAACAACGACTTTGTAATTAAGGAATTTGTAACAATTCTGCCTTATAATTTAAAAATTTTTAAACACGAAATACACACCATTTGCCTTTAATCACATTAAAAGTCTATATCGATTCAGATATGTCCGTTTGTCTGATTAAATAACGATATTGCTCGCAATATTGAACACAGAGCTTTGAGATGTTGCACTTACATTGCTACTACTCCTAGAATTTTTGGTGTTAGAAATGGGATATATGGGTCCTTTTTAAAGCTGTCCCATATCCCCAGTATTCGATATTTTGATACCTTGGGCAAGTTTTTCAACCTAATTTGCTGTAATTAAGTATTCTGAGTTCTCCCTGGGTAGAAAATCTTCCTACTGAGGATTCCTTCATTGGAAAAAAATTCTTCTACCAAGAATTATTAATATTGGTATTTGTTTCGGGGTAGCCCCAATGTGCGGTACCCCACATTATTCGGCATTTTGGAGACGTCAACAAATGTTTAAGATATAGCCGATTTGTTGTGTTAGTATCATGTGACGGCAAGTGGGCTTCTTAACCTTTAAACCCATTTCCCTCCAAACAGCATTTTTGCGAATGGCGGGCACGATAACTCGAAAACTAATAATCCGATCGATTCCAAATTTTGGGACGGTAAATATCTTCCTTATTTTTTAAAGGTCCGCCATTTTGTTGATTTTTGAGCGAAGTCAGTAATCCTAGTTCTTACGAGAGTCACAAATGTACCCTTTCTAACACCGTTGAAATTTTCGTATTCCAGTGAGGAGTTTTGATGTCCGCCATCCAAAAATAAGAACTTTTCTTTAATCCCATAAAACAACAACAAAACAATAGCAAACACATTTTGTAAGTAAATTATTTTTTTTTCCTTTAAATCGTCAAATATATATCTGCAAAGTTACAAACCTTAACAAGCTTTGGTGTTAATTTACCAGCCCATTGAAAATCTTGAAAAATTAAAATAGAGAATGGGCGGGGTCCCTTAAGGCACATTTTCAAACGAATTGGCTTTAATTCTGGACAGGAAATCTGCCTACCGAGAATTAATAATATTGGTCTTTGTTTCGGGGTAGCCCCAGTGTGCTGCACCCCGCATTATTCGACATTTTGGTGACATCGGACAAGCTTTTTAACTGAATTGGGTATAATTTGTACTTTTGATACCAATGGCGGTCAAATCTTCCGGTACCATTCCATTTTCGGTCTTTTGAAGGTTATAACATATTTTCCCTCCAAAGTAACTGTAATTTCACATTGCGTGATTTTGGCGGGCATATATGCAGATAATTATCAACGTTTGTACATGATTTAAAATGGACAATGTTTTAAAAAGGTTCCCGTATAAAGGACGCTACTCATTTTCAGTATTTGGAAGGTGTTAGTCGAATTTTATTACGAAATTACTTGTCATTGGTTAACCGGGAGCTATGAGGAGCAAATCTTTATTATATGTCCATAATTTGTCGTAGCCCCATATATTCGTTCCTCTCCATTTTCGATATTTTTAAGGTTTGGCATTGTTTCCAAGAAATGTTCGATGTTGATATATTCTCATGTAAATGTCCCACCCCATTTTCGGTACCAAAATTTGCTAAACAAAGTGATCGTAAGGTGACATTTCAAATTCCTGATGAATAAAATACTTTCTCCCCGAACTCCTTTGGGGATTATAGGGCTTTAATTTCAATTTCATAGTCATACCCCTTGATTCGTTTGCAGTCATCACCTCATGATCACGATTTCCTGAGTGATGTTCATGTGGCATTGTTTTTGCTCAAAGTTGATCAAATTCTTTGAAGTTCTGTGGCCGCAAGGATCTTGATCGTTATTGACATTTTTTCGGGCTTTCGTAAATTTTCCGTTAAAAAATATAAATTTTTATTTAAATAGACCCTATAACTACTCACGAATCTTCCCTAAAAGTTTTAATTAAATATTTCGAAAACTTTTGAAGAACATATGTAACAAGTGAAAAAAGCGTTAAGTTCGGCCGGTCCGAACTTTGGATACTCTCCATCATAGGTGGGAAGTGTGGCTAAAACTTCCGATGTATCGTGTAGGAATGTGAAATTATCATCATATGAGGGGCTATGCCTCATTGAGGACCGATATAGCACAATTTCGAACTTAACATTTCCGTTTTGTATCTTTTTCTTACCAAATACGACTACAAAATACCAAATTACAGCGAATTCAGTAGAAAAACGCGCATAAAACCCTCAAAATGGCGAAAATTTGGGGGTACATTATATTGGGGCTATACGAAAATTAGGACCTATATTTTTAGTGGGGAAATTTGGTAGCCGCGCTCAAGAACCCCAAAATACCAAAAATTGGAGGGCACCCTCATATGCGGGCTACCAGAAACAGTGGACCTACGCTTATAATTTCTAGTAGAGAAATTCGGTACCAAATACGAATACAAAATACCACATTACAGCGAATTCGATTGAAAAGCGCACACAAAAACCAATATTCTTAAAATTGGGGGGTATTGTTATTTGGGGGCTAGCAGAAAAACTGGACCTTTGTTCATAATTCTTAGTAAAAAAATTTGGTACCCAATAAGAACCCAGTGTACCAGATTTCAGCGAATTTGGTCGATAAGCGCGCTCAAGAACCCTAAAACAACGAAAAATTAGGGTACCCTTATTTGGAGGCTATGCCTAAACGTGGACCGACACTATGCTAATTTTTGGGCATCTATATCAATTCGTTTACAGGATTTATAGGATGGGAAATGATTATTTCGGTGAGCTACAAACGGAAAAACCAACTTTATATACCCTCCATACAATGTTTTTGCAAATAAGAAATAGAATGACCTCAATTGGCAAAAAATTTTGGACTTTTAAAATAAAGTTTTCATAAGTCCTCCATTTTGTTACATTTTTTAGCGATTTTATTAATATTAGTTCATACCAGACCCAGGCATGTACTATCGCTAATACCGCACCATTATAACTTTGGATAATGATAATTTCGTATTTTGATTTAAATATTAAATATTGTAACTTCTACATTGATTACATGGAGTAATGGATATGCGTAATAACGATTCAGTAAGTCCAGGTATGACGGTCGGTATACAAAATAGTGAGTCTAACGCTAATAATTTGACGAGGAAATTCTGCGGATAAACAATCTCATTTTTTGCGTCGGTAATTTTTCTTGTAATAGAATAATGCAAGTAGAACTGATCCAATCATAGCAATTATATTCGATTTTGTGATACCCCTGTCTAATACATTATTATAATACATACATTTACAGAAATTGAGTTCGTATGATATACCACACTACTACTACTACTCTATAGTACTTCTGAAAGTAGCAGTCTCCCTTTCTAACAAATATATGGATATGTGTGTATGTAGGATTCTATAAAATTCATGCACATCATCACACTGTCATTCCTTTAAACTACATTACAAAGATCTCTCTGTGTGTATATGTATGTCTGTGTGGTGTATGCAAAAATGTAAAATGCAAAGAAGATTATGTTGATTTCATTGTTATTTTTTCATCATTCCACACTCTCACTCTCTACGCAAATGTTTGTTGATGTAATCTTTGTGAATTTTTATATGTAGACTGGTACAAAACATACGTACGAGTACATACACCTGCATACAACTACTTCTCCGCATGGAGGTGGTCTGAGGGTAAGGTGTCTTTTGGTGAATATAATGATGGTTGTTAGTTTGACACATTCATGATGTATTTTTTTGGAGGGTATGAAAATCCGGCAAGTGAGTCGGTGAGTATGTCACTCAGTCAGATGCGGTAAACACAATCAGATATACATACATCCATCCATATTAACACACGTCTGTGACCTGATTCAACGCCGATGATGTTCGATCGATGAAATATATGACGTCTTGTCGGTCGGTGGTTCGGTCTGCCATCAATGCGTTTTCGTTACATTTGCCAACAATCATCTGTGATGAATGTACAAACATTGCCGAACAGATGTGTGTGTGTGAGTGTGTGCGTGCGTTTTGAAGAGGATTAAATATTGAGTGACTGATGAAATTCAAATATTTACAAAAATTCATAAATATTTACTATGCTCTCGTTTTATACTTTTTATTTTTTAGCTGCAATATTTGAGTCAGTCTATTTTTTTGTATATATTTTGCAATAAATTAAGCATATTTATTTGTATTTTTTTCGATTACATTTTTTTGTCTGAAGGGATAATGCAGACGTATTGTGCCAAGTACAATATTTACATGATACCTGTGAAAATTATAAACCAGAAGTATATCTAAATCGGGATCAATATAAAGAAATTATATATTTCATCCTAGGTCTCGTTCTAGTTCTGCAATCTATGCAAAGTGTGGTATCAATCGAACTTTTATTTACATATAATATGAACACGGACTTTTCGTACGTCATTGAAGAGCTATATTTCAATGTTATGCCCATGTTTGTGTGCGGAACCGAAATATAATATTAGTTTTAGATCCCCTGATTCTTTAAATCAAATCCTTTTCACAGAATTGTGAACTATAACTCTCGGAGGGTATAACCGATTCCATCCACAAAAGGCCAAACCAAACATGTATTGCGTTTGAAGGGAAAAATTTCAAATATCATATAATGCGACTATAATGCGACATTTCATCCAAACTGGGACTCATCGCTCTATTTCTTCTGTTAGATCGCTTAACATGCGGGTCAACATTTGAAAAACTTAAATTGCATTTGTAGCGAATAGAATAGCCGAGTATATCCATTGATCCATCGAAGTATTTTACCAAAGGTACATTAAATCCGAAGGTGGGGCCAATAGGATACATTTTCTATATGATCAAGTCTTTGATAAAAAAAAACATATACCTCATATAAAGCAAAAATAGATCCTTACTGGTCTAAATGTAGCAAACCTTCATATTTATACTAAAACCAGTAAGGAAAGTAGAAAAGTCGGACTGGGCAGACTATATGATACCCTTTGCCACTTTGGATATATTACGCATATATATATATTCCTACATTTGCATGTCAATGTTCCCTCGAAGGAACATGCGCATGTCTTTCTGCAACATGTGAAAAATTTAATTTCATTCGTCAGATTTACAGTCGTCTGCGTATCGATCGTAAACTTACCACACATCATTCAGTACGCAATTCAGTACGCTATGCCAAATTTCGTGCAAATCGAAAGATATATAGGCACTTTGGTGCATTATTTACCTCAAATCGAACGAAACTATATGTAGGAGCTATATCTAAATCTAAACCGATTTTCACGAAACTTACCAATCATCATTCTTGACTCAATACAGTACGCTATGCCAAATTTCGTGCAAATCAAAGGATATATAGGGACTTTGGTGCACTATTTCCATAAAATCGGACGAAAATATATATGGGAGCTATATCTAAATCTGAACCGATTTTCACGAAATTTAACACACATCGTTCTAGACTTAATTCAGTACGCTATGCCAAATTTCGTGGAAATCGAAAAATATATAGGTACTTTGGTGTACCATTTACCTTAAATCGGACGAAAATATATATTGGAGCTATATCTCAATTTGAACCGATTTTTCGCAATTTCAATAGGTCCTTGGGCCGAATAAGTGACCTGTGCCAAATTTTATCCAATTCGGATAATAAATGCGACCTGTATTTTGTTTACAATTTAACATGGACAGACAGACGGACGGACGGACATGCATAAATCGACTTAGAAAGTGATTCTATGCTAATTCTCAAAAGGAACCATGTGTGTACAAAGGGTATAAATAGTATAGTCGGACGGGCCAACATATCGCTACCGTACCGTACACAACTACCACAGCACGCAAATCTATATTTCGAACCTGGACAATTTTTCGCGACAGCTCCCCTTTTTGCCCGGGTAACCTTTTACGTCATAACATGCTAATTTTATCATTTAACACAAAAAAGTCTTTGTTGATTTGACCCGCTGAATATTGGCCGTTTATTATACAGTTGTTGGATGATCAGATTCCATTCCCTGTGTGATGTGTTGTGATGTTCGCCTTATAATTGTGGCTTATAGAACGTCATAAAAAAAACACAAACACACAAATTAAGTTTTCGGTCCATTTAATCCCATAAATGTTATATGTTCATCATCGAAAATTATATGCGTCGTCGGAACTTCACGACTAGCGCGACAAGGGCAGACCCTTTAGTGTGTTAATAGGAATACAAAACAATAGTGGAATAGGTTGGCCTCTGAGTACGTCCAACACTATAAATTGTAACAATGTAACAGTCAACCACTCTTGGATATGTCCAATTCTCAGATTTATTTCATTTTGACTTAAATATATTCGCCATAGAATAGAAATTTTGCAATTTTTCACACAAAAGTCTGGGTCCATTTGAAATTCTAAATACTGACCGATTATAAGAGCCATACTTGTTCCTTGGTCAAGACTCTTTTTCCAAAAAAAAAAATTTTTGATGTTTGTGGCCTCTAGAGCGACCAGAAAAGCAGACAAACATACAGTTTTTGGTACATTTCAGTCCAAAGAGAGTAGTGTCTTCTCCGTTCCAAACTGAAACTAGATGGAAAATTTCCTGATGACATATATATGGACAGACGGACGGACACAAATATCTAGGTCAACTCAAGTAGTCGAGATGAAGGTAGGTCTAGAACCAATATTTCGCGGCCTACACGACCCTATACAGTAATTTCGTATGCCGTTTAGAGTTAATAATCTAAATTGGACCGCCTCCAGTGGTAAATTATAACACATTCGTACCGTAAGCCAGCACACTATTACGAATAAATGGTAATCCTTTCCCATCGTCATTTTCTTATTTATTTCTTATTTCTTTGGGATTTGATGCTCTGTCCGTTAGATGACCATGTTGTCGTTGGACTTTTGTTTTTTGTATGACTGTTCAGAACAATTGTGAATCGACTATCTGCATTAGATGATTCAATGTGTTATTGTTAATGTAATATACTGGAACTTCAATAAATGAGACAAGGTGGTTTCCATTTCATGCCCATTTCACCTAGGTTCAACCTGAACAATCTTATGCAGAATATTCTTTATATCTTAAATCACATGTGTTACAGGGTATTATAACGATGTGTATTTGTTTGTAGCAAGCAGGAGAAAACAATATAGAACCGTCATTACTCTTTAGCATATAATTAGAGCCGTGTTTTGAGTCGATTTTCGCATTGTTCATCGGTATGTCTGTCCATGGTGAGAATCGGTTCATATTTAGAGCTAGATTTCACTTATATTTTTCCAATTTCACATCTATACTGTACCAAAGACCTAAATAAATACCCGATGAAAATTCTCTACTTAAGGGAACCCCCCCCCCATTCTCGATTTTATTTTTTCAAGATTTTCAATGGGCTGGTAAATCAATACCAATGCTTGTTAAGGTTTGTAACTTTGCACATTATAATTGAACATTTAAAAGAGAAGAAAAATAATTTACAAAAAAAATTGTTATTGTTTTGTTGTTGTTTTTGTAATTAAAGAAAAGTCCTTATTTTTGATGGCGGTTCATATTTTTATCCTAGTTCATACGAGAGCTATACACTCCCAGAGAAACGTTGCAAAATTTGGAACCGATTGGATTATTAGTTTTTGAGTTATCGTGCCCGCCATTCGCAAAAAAATGTTTAGAGAAAAACGCGTTTAAAGTTTGAGAAGCCCTTCAGCCGCCACTTGATGCGGACACAAGAAATCCGATATATCTTCAAGAGTTCTTGAGATTTTCACTTGAAATTTTGTAGAGACATTCTTTAATCAGTGTAGATTCGAATTATATCAACAAACATATTGACCCCGAGAAGGCGGGGTCAATATTTCCTTAATAGGAAATATTTCCTTAATAGGAAACTACAAGCGAAAAGGATTTCGAATGTATAGTCCGTTCTTTTCCATTCAAGGGTTGAAGTACCGAACGAATTTAAGACATGAAATTCCTTTTGGGAGTCATGTCGGTGAATGTTCCGCAAACATATCGTATTGGAAAATACGCTTATGATATAAGTACACGTTTTGTAATATATTTGTCACATCATACATTTTAAACAAAATACATTTTAAACAAAAAAAAATGGTTAAGGCAATTGCCAATGAAATAAAAAACAAAATTGCATCTCCGTGGACAATTAAATACCAAAAATTCAACTGCAGCATGTTTTTTATAAATGGAAGTCACGCGGCAATTTTGTCTGATATTCTCAAACGTGCACACACACACACATACCGATATTCGACAAAAGAAATATATTTTCATGGAATTTTGTAATGTGGTATCATTGAACTGCTTTTAGTTGCAAAGTAGGGGATTATGAAAGTTTCTCGAACTAATAATATTAAAAAGTTTAAACATTTTTTGTTGAATATCCTACAATTAATTTTTGAAACTATATTAAGATTTGGGCCATTTCTTTTGTTATCATTTTGCAACAACGAACATTAATGCCTAAAGTAATTTTAATCGGTTTTAACGTTATTTCACGTAATGCAAAATCCATATCCTTCTCTGTGAATTACCAAAAACTTTCCATCCGACCTACGTAAAATCCCAATGTACAATATTTTATGGCATGAGTGAGATTCCAAAAATGTTCAATATATTTAATTCATTTTTTTTCGTTCATCTTTTGGCAGCGGTGGTTTTACCAACCATACACAATAAAAAATAGAATAAAGCACGCGATTTTCATGGTTCCACTGACGTACGTACTCCATGTGTGGCCGAAACGCACACACTGATACACACATCGATGTGGCATGTAAACTTCAATCAGTGTAAATGTTATATTCCGTAGAGCTGCTGCTGCATAACTGCCACAATTACAGTCATAAGTTTTGTGAAAAATCACATTAAGGCGGTTTGTAATAAAAATTATACTTCCACAGAGCGATATACTGACGATGGGAGGAATTGAGTTTTACTTTTAATGTATCTAACATAGAAAGATTTTGTCATACCGGAACTATACCATTAAATGTTTGACCCCTTGGTGGAAGATGTACAAGAAGGATAGGTGATATCTTCGGATTCAACGTATGTTTGTTAAAAATATATTGTCCCTTTGTGAGGGAGGAGTGGACCAGTATTCCTCATCCTCCAAAGTGTGAGTGAAATCGGTTACTCCCTTCGACAGTTTCGTGTGCACCAGCCAGTAGTGGACGTAAATGTCTAAACTGAGTCCAAATTGTCTGAAACAGGTTGGGACAAACACCAAAGTTCCGACGAGGATTATTTTTGTCGTATTAAAGTTTATATGCTACATTAGCCATACAACTGAAGGTATAATTCCTGAAATTATTCTTCATGAATGAAAATCGAGTCGTTCTCCGATATAGTGTCCGAAAGGGATAGCGAAGTCACTATTCCGAAAGGTATCGATAGATATATTATAGATTCCAGTCAATGTCATTTTTCTGAGGAATTCTTCAGAATCCGTATTACTAGTTATAATTACTTTGACATCGTTGTCCTCGCTAAACCACGATACATTTGATTCGTCAGGAGTAGTCTCTCATATACTGGACGACTGACAAACAATGAACTTTACTGACACACTAGTATGTCATATAGAACCCTTGCTAAGTAGGTGAATCGATCTGCTTCAATTTCGACTTGAGAGGTCTTGGGCCGGCTTCTATGATATGATATGGCTTATTTGACGAATCGAAACATACGAAACAGTTTGCGACAGCGGTCACCTATTCGCGACTGGTTGTTGAAGTATTTCAAATTTCGGTGAGCAAGCAATGAGCTTCACTGATCCCATCGGTGTCAATAACTGCTACAAATCTAGAACTCCTGGCAGAGTCAACATGCGATGATTTCAACTTCAGAAGTTCAAAGATAGAATATTCATCTTCCCCTTGCCACTTATTACAGGAGTCTTCTTCAATGCCATTGAGGTATGTGAGAAGGTTTTTTTTTGCGGCGACGATGGCTTGTTCGTGACTGATTGTGGCTCCTCTGAGGACTTCATCAATTGATGGTTTATCCATGACCGTTGGTTATCCGAAGGAAGATTACTTTGAGGTCGTCTTTACAGAACTATTTTGACGGGTCAGAGGCGTGTATGCCCTTGTCTTTTGTTGTTTTTTCTCTTTCCTGTCGATATACCAGTTACAAACATGTATAGTTCTCCATTTTATTATCCAGGGTTCGCCTTGAACATGATATTATTTGAAGTGTGCCTCGTGAATTTTTGATTGAACTTGAAGTCCTTCTTGATCAGAAAGAACTCCTCAACCGTGATTATTTCTTGCTCCCTGTCGTATACAGTTAATATCCACGGCCCCTTGACTGAGAAGAGGTCCTGGCTCCGATTACCAAGTTGTACTCGGTTTTATTTCCGCATTCCCCCTCAAACGATCAATTGTCTTGATTTTTGGGAATCTTCGCCTAATGTAGTTTCAATATCGTGGTATATATGGGATCATGCTCGAACGCCAAGATGGATCGACTTGGGTATTCCGACTTGACGGACGTTGAGTTCAAAAATTGGATTTTGGTTTTCCTCTCTTTGAGAGACCTTCCTCACCTCTTTGCAACTGGTTTTTTTCATCGTCGTTGTTTTCCCTCTTTGGTCATCTTGACCCCGGACTAATTTTCCTAATTAAATCGATGATTCACCTGAGTTGGAAAGTCTTCTCTTCTTGTATGATCTATAACCGGGACACTTTGCAAGGAAGTTTGCTATGTTTCGAAAATATGATTTGATATATACAAGGACAAAGTCTTGGAAACTAAGCCTAAAAACATGTTAATGTGTCTAGATAATAGAGTAAATACAAACTGTAGAATGTTTAGTTATGAAGTGTCCTAGAACCTCAGAGAAATTGGTTATTTTAGGTTGGGTCCTTTCCTCCGAGACTCCCCTCGTATACCCGATGCCTATTTGCGGCTTAATTCGTAGTTACCCTTTTTAAAACTACCTAACATTCATCCACTTTAACATTTCCCTTAAGCCTCTATAAAATTCGGTAATTTACAAAACATTCACCTTACCGGAAATATAGAGCCACCTTAATATCAGTGTTATTGAAATGCTTTCGTTTATAGTGGCATCTGCTTGTCGTGCTAGCACGGATGTATGTACGAACGTATGTATGTCTATATGTATATGGTCTGATCAATGAGAAAAGTGAGTAACGGCTGTATTTGCACGATAATTACGCAAATGCAAAAGTCTGATGCGACTGAGTGGTTGGTAATAAATAAATTCAATTGAATAATTTATTTAATTTGTTTACCAATTCGGCACACGTGAGTATAAAACCCTATCATATGCTGACCTGCTATACGTGTATATGTATGTATGCATTTTCTGTGTGGACATATAGTATGTGCAATGCATATATTGGTAGATGAATGTGTGGTAGTTTTGGATTTTTCCACGATGGTGTGAAGAGAGAAATGAAGAGTAGTAGGAAGAAAAAACAAAAATCGAACGACCGACCAAATGGAATTGCTGAAAATTCCTTTGGACATTTGGTCTGGATGGTTGGGTCGTTATCACATGAAACTCATGCAAATTGTCAAAAATTACTATGCCACGGATTCCGATTGTATTGATGAAGCAATTCATAGCACTTGTGTGATACTGCCAAAATCGAATGAAGGGAAATTAAGATGCAGTAACAAATAGCGTTAGTTGCGATACGAAATGTTTCAATTCATAAGAATTGAATGACGTCGATTGGAGAAGGTTATCCGGAGATGATTTGCCAAGTGTTTATAATAAAGTTCAATAAAGTTCAACCCATTTAATTAATATTATTTAAGGAAATATAAAAAATAAAATATATTTATTAATTTTATCCTGAAATAGTGTAAGCTTGTTGAGGTTCAAAAGAAATATTCTTTAAAGAATCCACGCCTTGTTGAGGTTCGAAAAAAATATTCTTTAAAGAATCTACGCCTTGTTGAGGTTCGAAAAAAAAAATTTTTAAAGAATCCACGCCTTGTTGAGGTTCGAAAAAAATATTCTTTAAAAAATCCGCGCCTTGTTGAGGTTCGAAAAAAATATTCTTAAAAAAATCTCCGCCTTGTTGAGGTTCGAAAAAAATATTCTTTAAAGAATCCACGCCTTGTTGAGGTTCGAAAAAAATATTCTTTAAAGAATCCACGCCTTGTTGAGGTTCGAAAAAAATATTCTTTAAAGAATCCACGCCTTGTTGAGGTTCGAAAAATAATATTCTTTAATGAATGCACGCCTCGTTGAGGTTCGAAAGAAATATTTTTTAAAGAATTCACGCCTTGTTGAGGTTCGAAAAAAATATTCTTTAAAGAATCCACGCCTTGTTGAGGTTCGAAAAAAATATTCTTTGAAGAATCCACGCCTTGTTGAGGTTCGAAAAAAATATTCTTATAGAATCCACGTCTTGTTGAGGTTCGAAAAAATATTCTTTAAAGAAGCCACGCCTTGTTGAGGTGGCTTGTTGAGGTTGGCTCGTGGCTTGTTGAGGTTCGAAAAAAATATTCTTTAAAGAATCCACGTCTTGTTGAGGTTCGAAAAAATATTCTTTAAAGAAGCCACGCCTTGTTGAGGTGGCTTGTTGAGGTGGCTCGTGGCTTGTTGAGGTTCGAAAAAAATATTCTTTAAAGAATCCACGTCTTGTTGAGGTTCGAAAAAATATTCTTTAAAGAATCCACGCCTTGTTGAGGTTCGAAAATATATTCTTTAAAGACTCCACGCCTTGTTGAATTTCGAAATTATATTCTTTAAAGACTCCAAGCTTTGTTGAGATTCGAAAATATATCCTTTAACGCCTTGTTGAGGTTCGAAAATATATTCTTTAAAAACTCCACGATTTTTTGAGGTTCGAAAATATATTCTTAAAAGACTCCAGGTTCGAAAAAAATATTCTTTAATAAATTCACGCCTCCTTGAGGATTGAATAAATTATTCTTAAAATTATCCCGACTCCTTGAGACTTGAAAAATTTATTCTTAAAAATATCCACGCATCATTGAGGCCTAAAGAAATAATTCTTAAAAATATCCCCACTCCTTAAGACTTTAAATAAATTATGCTTTAAAAAATATAACAAACATTTGATTCCACTTAATAATAAATAACATTTCATTTCATATAAACCCCAACAAAATCAATTACTAAATAAAATACCAACTTTCGCTTAACACTTCATGCCTGGCATTTGTTATAAGTAACACTTAATTGGCGGTGCCGGATAGCTCATCAAAAAGTCCAAATTTTAAAGTCATAAATCTTTACTTAAATATACCTCTCCAAAAAAACAGTCAAATGTGGATCGTGCCCGTATCTATTTTAACAATACCAAAGGCAACGTAACGTAAAAAAACAGTCAAAAAAATTAATGAAAAAAATTAACTCCAAGAAAACAAATTTAAAAAAAACTGCCAGGGAAATACACAAACGGATGGATGGCAAAACAAAAACAACAAAAACACACAGCTCTAAACAAGAGATGATGCATTAAAAATTCATTAAGCAAATATGTTAAATTTGTAGCAAAATTAATTCGAGCGGAAAATGAAAGTAAATTTTTTTTATTTAACATGCAACACTTGAACGAACATAAAAAAATACTACAACAACAACAGCAGCAGCAGAAAATATTTCACGTCCATAAGCTACCTCACCATCCATCCGCATATCTATCCACTAACCACCCTCTAAATTTTTTGAGCTTCTTTCTCAGTCCTATGTAAAGCAAAAAATATTCAAAAACAGATTTAGTACCCTGCCCTCAAGTCCACTATGAATGAATTTTCGAATGCCTTTGAACAATCAGCGACGTGGCTATTGATGAACACTTTCGTCGACGACCAGCAGCATAAGAGAAGAAACGACGAAGACGGAGCAAGAAGCTTAATAATATTGATGTTTGATTAACACGGAGCCAAATGCATTGAACTCAACTCAGACGTGGAATTCATAGAAGTTTCAATTAAACAACAATAAGCAGCTGGTATTTGTTTAATGTAAGAAGAAGCAGAAAAAAAACAATATCGAACACAATCTGCTTTTGATGGACGATGGATTATTAAATGTGGCCGTTCAAGTCCAAGGCTATTGTAAATATAAGCATTTGTATATTTATTTTGGCGGATGAGTTCAAAGACATTAATAGCCAGATTGTAAACAGAGGCTATCAATTATAATAATTTGAATGGGGGAGAAATTTCAAAAAAAGCCAAAATTATTTATTACTTCAAAAACATTGTCAGATTGAATGATAAATGGATATTGAATGTTTTAGCTGAAAATTATAATATCTACTATTGGAAAGTGTAATTTTAAATTGAAACCAGTGAGCGGAGCAGTATAGTCGGACGGGGCCGACCATACGATACCCTACACAACTACCACGGAACTCAAATGTTCTGCGGATGTATATTCCGATCCTGGGAAATAATTCGTGATATTTGCACCCTCTTGCCCGATTAGTGGTAAACAGCAACTCTTCCTCAAACTGACATATTTTCCGAATATTACGAGTATTCAGTACAGCTATTGTCCAGATTCCCTTCACCGTGGGTTGTGTTGTGATGTTCGGCTTCCATTTGTGGTCTATAGATCGACTCGATAATAACACAAAAATAAATTAAGTTTTCGATCCACTCTATTCTAAAATTATTATCTGATCATCACCGAAAATTATAGGCGTTGTCCTTGACCATAACTGGAACCTCATGGGACATTTCAAAGCGACCAGCGCTATAGTTCCGCTCTCTAGAGTTATAATGGGTTACTAAATAATATACGAATACGGAGATACCTGTAAATATTTAGGTGTAACTCCCACATCCGAGCACATACAACAATATAATTGGTATTAATTTAAAGGTCAACCACTCCTCTTGGATATAATATAAACTTCTCGGGTCTATGTCCTTCAGGGGTAAATATGTACGCTATAGAATACAAATTTTGTCATTTTTCACACAAAAGTCAGGGTCCATTTGACCCACTGAATATTGACCGATCTTTATGAAAACAGACATGCTTATTCCTTGGCCTGATCCCCTTCTCCATGGAAAATTTCACGATGTTTGGGCCATAATTGCGGCCGCTGGAGCGACCAGAAAAACCGACAAAAATTTAGTATTTGGTCCATTTCATCCCCTAAATATTAATCCATCTTTCCCAAAAACAATAGGGGTCTTCATTGGCCAGAACCCATCCTACATGTAAAATTTCGTGAAGATTAGTCCATAACTGTGTCCTGTATCGTGTTTACAAATTATAATGGACAGACGGACGGACGGACACACATGTCTAGATCGACTTAGCTAGGCGAAATATGTCGATCGGTATACTTAAAGGTGGGTCTAGGACCAATATTTCGCGGCGTTACAAACTTTTGGGGCTGCACAAAGCTATAATACCCTGACAACATAGTTGTGTAGGGTATAAATACAGGCAAAAAAAGCTATTATTCAGCTGGCTGAGATATTTTTTCTATAGAAAAAATTTTACTCAATTTTTTTCTATTCCTCACTGAGCTGATCAATTTTTTTCTATCGAAAAAATATTCCTCAGTGGGCTGAGCAATTTTTTTCCAATTGGAAAAATATTCCTCAGCGGGCTGAGCAATTTTTTTCCTATAGAAAAAATATTCCTCAGAGGGTTCTGAGCAATTTTTATACCCTTCACCACTCTGTGGTACACTTATTTGGCCCAAGGACGAACCCTATTGAAATTGGGAAAAATCGGTTCAGATTTAGATATAACTCCCATATATATTTTCGTCCGATTTAATGTAAATGGTCCACCAAAGTCCCTATATATCTTTCGATTTGCACGAAATTTGGAACAGCTTAACGAATTAGGCATATAATGTTGTGTGTTAATTTTCCTGAAAATCGGTTCAGATTTAGATATAGCTCCCATACATATTTTCGTCCAATTTAATGTAAATGGTGCACCAAAATACGTTAATATTAAAAATTTAGTATCATTGCAGAATGACATGTTTATGGATTCAATTTCATTTTACTTACGTCTGTTAGTATTTATCTATTGAATATACCCAAAGTGGTGAAGGATATCATATAGTCGGCCCCGTGCGACTTTACTACTTTCCTTACTGGTTTTCAGTGGGCTAAGTAATTTTTTCTATCGAAAAAATATTCTAAGAGGCTGATCAATTGCTCAGGCCACTGAGGAATATTTTTTCTATAGAAAAAAAAATTCAAAGCCCACAAAGAAATATTTCCTCTACAGAAAAAACACTGCTCAGTTCACTGAGGAATATTTTTTCTTAAGAACACTGAGGACCGGTTTTTCTTTACAAAAAAAAAAAAAAAAAAAAATACTCACTGAGGAATATTTTTTCTATAGAAGAAAATTGATCAGCCCACTGAGGAATATTTTTTCTTTATTAAAAAATAATCAATCCATTGAGAAATATTTTTATAGCCTTCACCACTCCGATTGACATAAAATTTAGCACATGGTGGTTAAATGGTGTACCGAAGGTCCTATATTTGTTCGATTTACACGAAATTTGGCGGAGGGTATTAAATTGAATATAGAGTGATAACAAAAAACAAATGGTGTATACAACGGTTACTCAATTTTGTCCATGTGTTTTATATATAGCTCCCATACATAATTTTACTCGATTTCATACAAATGGTACACCAAAGAATCCAAGTCTGCCCGTTTGACATGCAATTTTTCATTGATTTCAGAATGGTATGTGTATGGAGTTTTTTCAATTGGTTCAAATATCTATCTCGATAGCACATTTAATTCCGCCCGAACCATCTCAATGGTCCTCAAAAGATTCTATGTCTGTATTATCTATGTATCTATGTGTGTACCCAATTTGGTGAAGGGTATCATATAGTCAGCCCCGTCCGACTTTTGAACTTTCCTTACTGGTTTTCTATAAAAAAAAATATTTTTCGGGGGTTTTGAGCAATTTTTTTCTATAGAATAATTCTCAGAGGGTTCTGAGCATTCTTTTCTATAGAAAAAATATTCCATAGTGGGCTGAGCATTTTTTTCTATAGAAAAAGATATTCCTCAGTAGGCTGAACATTTTTTTATATAGAAAATATATTCCTCAGTGGGCTGAGCACTTGTTTTCTGTAGAAGAAGATTCCTCAGTAGGCTAAGCATTTTTTTATTGTTCAAAATTCCTATGTTGCAGCAGTTTTTTGAATTTTTTTATTTTTTATATTATTATTATTATTTTTGTGGAATATGTTTAAATACTCCTAATAATACAAGTACAAAATAACAATCGAATTTTCTCGTTTCAATAAAATCAATTTCTATTCACTTAGTATTTCTCTTAGACACTATGTCGTTTGTTTACATTCGAGTATTTGAGATTAGTAAATCATTTGTTTTATTTTGCCACATGAAATTATGTTGACATTTGAGCGTTAACTAATTAAAGTCAATTAAACATCTTCTGTCATTTTCCTTCGCCTCACCTCACAACTTGCTTGTCGTTTTCTTAATGGCAAAGCTCCTCTGGTACACTGGCACCTTGACTGGGTAACAAGACAGACGTCAAGCACCGGCCGCCTTACCCCACCTATTTGGTTATCATTTATGTTTACTTTGCGGTCCATATTATGCAAGTTTGAAACCAGTCTTGAAAAACAACCGGACCACGATTTGTATGCAGATACAAGAAACCGGTTGATGGTGGTTGGTATCAATTTCTGGAAAAAAAAGAGACAATAGTTTTTATATCGAAATAATTCAGCATCACGACGATTCAGTTTATCTAAAGACGTTGAGAAATAAACAACAATTCTCGCAGCAATGAAATTCCAACTAGTGTGTCTTTTCGTTTTTGGTTTGGCTTTGGTAAGTCTTGAGATTTACAAAAAATTCATAAGGATATTTGTTTTTAATTTAAATGCTTTGACGTTATTTCAAGCAGGCCTTTGCTGCTGCCAAATTTGAGGTGCGCACCCCCGAGGATGCTCTTAAAGCTCACGAAGAATGTCGTGAAGAATATAACGTTCCCGATGAAATCTACGAACAATATCTGCAGTATAAATTCCCCGATCACAAACGTACGAAATGCTACGTTAAATGTTGGGTCGAAAAAATGGGCATCTTTAGCGAAAAGAAAGGTTTCGACGAAAAGGCCATCTACAAGCAGTACACACAAAATAATAATCAATATTTGAGTACTATACAACATGGTTTGGAAAAATGCATCGATCACAATGAATGGGAATCGGATGTTTGTACTTTTGCCCATCGTGTGTTCTCGTGCTGGTTGCCAATCAATCGTCATGTTGTCCGTGCCGCTTTTGCTACACCAAAAGGAAATTAAGAAACCTTGACAGGGGCTGTGAATTAAATTTTTAATTGGATATACATATATAAATAGGTAATTTTGTAAATAGAATTTGTTGTGACAGAAAAATTGTGATAATTTTGTTTTAAAAATTTTTACAAACAAAAGGAATAAAAATTGTTTACGAAATTTTAAAATTTACATCTATTTCATTAAAACTAGATTTTATTTAGTTCGAAGTTATTATGGCTATATGAAATGGTGCTCAGTGCATCGTTTCCCTATTTCCCCGAAAATTAACAGGACCTACGTTGCTTTACGCCTATTTGCTTCTTCTACCAATCTTTGGATTTGACTCGTCTTTGAAGATTCACACATTCAATTTCTGTTATGTTTCGGTATCATACGCACAAAAGCATATTTCATTACCTGTGGAGATCTCATACAAGTAGTTTGAAGCGCACCGATCGCAGTTTTATACCATCCAGCATGAAGTAGAGTATATATTAAATTTGTCCGAATTCGATATAGCTTTTAAATTGTGCACATTTATTGTTATTACAACTTATGTTTTGAAAATATGATTATCGGTCGACGTTTTGCTATATTCGGTATGAATATATTCTGTATTTGGAAGACTTTGAGCACACTTTTCAAACGAATTGGCTGTAATTTGAGACCTTATTGGGATAGCAAATGAGATATCTCTATTGGGTTTTCATTGGCTATCAAATCTTCCTACAAAATATCTGTACAAGCTTTAGATTGTATCCTACATCCCATTGTTCGGTACTTCGGGCAAGTTTTTCATCAAAAATTGGCTATAATTTAATATTTTGAAAAATAATTGTCTCTTTTCACCAAATTGGCCCTAATTTATATTTTCTAACTTGATATTCCTACTAAAAAATCAAAATATCAATATCATATATCGGTACACCAATTGTTTTGTATTATGAGGTTTTTAAACATTTGTTTGTTACCGCACATTTTCCGTATTTAGTGTTTCTGGTATTTCGTTTTCTCCGGGCAACAATGGCATAGCATATCTCCCGATTTGCCCGAAATTTGACATAGTGTACTGAATTTAGTCTAGAATGATCTGTGTTAAGTTTCGTGAAAATCGGTTCAGATTTAAACGACTCTAAATCTGCACGAATAAAGTGAAATTTGACATAGGTAGCAGAAAGTTATGTGCATGGATTGATGTTAGTCTGTTCACGTATAGACACTAACTTAAGTTCGTAAAGTGTTCCCTCCCTATGTAGAATATACACAAAGTGGTGAAGGGTTTTTATATTATCGGTAATAACTCTTAAGTTTATGGGCGGATGCAGACGCTCGTAAAATTCTGGAACATGTCAGAACATATATCGATTGTGCTAAAATCATTAAAATATCATCTGTCTCTGCGTGGCACTAGGTTCAAGAACTGATTTTTTTAGGAAAAAATCATATTTATGAGTTTTAAGTATGACGTTTTTGATGATGATCTTAAATTTTCACCTTTATTATAATCACCACTTCCATCTGTTTAATTGACCCACATGATATAAAATTTTACTGGTATAAAGCTCAAGGTATCCAGATTTCAAACATTTTTTTTTTTTTTTGTAAATGATTTAAAAAAGTTATGATCGATTTTTTACTCCTGGGCGATGTTACTATCATTTCTCAAATTTTATTGACACTTTCGACGACCGGCGAGGTGCGTGGCGCATCTTTAACATCAAGAATTCCTGAACGGAATCTACGAAATCACAATTGCACTGTTACAGTATCGGAACCATTAACACCAACTTGGCTTGCATTTTCGCCTTTATAAAAGAAAAACTGTTCACCTCCATTTTTAACACCCTGTAACTCACAACTGAATGCACCAAACAAAAAACAGCAAAGAAATTTTTTGAAATTGTTTGATGGTTACTTTACCAGAAATCTATCAGTACAGCTATCTGCCTTTTTCCCCAACCTAATATTTAGCTTAAGGGGACGCCACCCATTCTCGGGGTCAAAAAATTTTTTGACTTAATTCGACCCTTATTAAATGCATTATTTCCTTAGTCATTCTCTTAATTTTTGTTATCAAATATAGGCAAGTTTAACATATAACAAAATAAATTTAATTGAAATACAATCTAACATTTTCTCTCCCTCTCAAGTGAAGACGACAACCTTTGTCCTTTACAAAAAAACATTGGCCTTATCTGTAATAATAAATCTAAATATATACATCTTCACATGTAAATGAACTTGGTAATTGTCAATGATGTTTTGTTTATTCCACAAATAACAGAATCTTAAGCGTATTCAAAGTCAATAGCAGCGTAAAAAAGTACTAAACATAGATTTCTTATCAGCAAAAAAAGTATTGAAAATAAAAATATTTTAAAAAAAATACAATATTAATTTATTTAAGTACTAAAAAAGGGTAGTCAATTTGCTAATGACATACACTCACACACACACACATGTGCACATAAGTGGGCTAAACAGATTAAAACAGAATTTGCTAAAATTACTTTTTCAAATCAAATCATATCACCCAAAAAAAGTTTTCCAAATTAAATTTGTAGTCAGTTTTAGGTAGAATTTCTAATTGACCGCAAGCATCGGACAACGGTATTGTCAGCAAAATGAAAACGTGTTGCCCTATATTCATCATCACATTGGCGATACTATTGTGTCAGGTTATTATTTGAAAAGAAGAAGAACAACAAATATTAAATCCATGTGAACAAAATAAAATTGTTGAGTAAAAAATTTAAATTACAGAATTTTGTGGCTGCCAATATAGATCGCCACGAGGGTTATGTTTTGGGCAAGTGTTTGGAACGTTATGGTGGAGCCTCTTACGAAAATGCTGAACGCCTAAAACGTTTTAAAGATTGGTCGATTAACTACGAAGAATTGCCCTGCTTCACCAACTGCTATCTCGAAAACATGTTCGACTTCTACACCGAAACGGAAGGCTTCATTGAGGATAAAGTTATCAGCAAATTTGGTGCCTCCGTCTATGAAGTGTGTAAACCCAAATTGTCCGAGGGCAAGGATAAGTGTGAAATTGCCTACAAAGGTTTCCATTGTATGGTCAATGTAAGTATTTGCAAGCAATCAGTGTGTGGTGGTTTTCATTCGAAATGGAATCATTCATTGAATAAACGAACTTACGACTGAGTTATTTAAATTAAAATTCCTTTCCGTTGAATTAGCTGGAAAATGATCCGTTCGTTGTAATCGATGGCATGGACAACATCGATATGGATGCCAAACTGGCCATGAAAGATTGTCTGCACAAATTCGATCAATCGGAATGGCAGTCGTTCGGTGACTACAGCCGTTTCCCCGTCAAAGAGCCCATCCCCTGCTACTCGCGGTGTTTTTTGGAAAAATTGCAATTATTTAATCATCGCTTGCATCAATGGGATATTCGAGGTTTGAATACAAAATTAAATATATCTGTGGAGAATGCAAATACAGCGGCCTGTGAAGCAATGGCTATGAAACGTAATCGTAATATTTGTGCATGGATGTATAAGGAATTTACATGTTATGCCATGGCTAGTGCGGCCAAAGAGAATTGAATAGTTAATAGAATAGTAAGAAATGTGTGTTTAGAAATAAATTTGAAATAAAGAGAATATTGAAATTTAATAAGCAATAATTTTTAAAAGTCCTGGATGTGCATCAATTAGAATTATGCTGGGGCATCATATGCTTGGAATTCAACTGTGTAACATATAAGGAGAACGAACTTCACAATCTTCACAATTTGTCATAAAATTAATCAGTAAATATTGTTATAAAAAATATTTAAAATTATTATTTTTTAATTGTATGTTCGCCGTCGTCAACAGAATCTATAACGGCAGCTTTGTCGTATTATAACGACTTTCGTAATACCGATTTCTCACATAAATACAACAGTGCTATATTAATGTGTGTAAATTGAATTTATTGCTCAGTTTTTAACATTTCGATAAAAATCGTATCCAGAATAGAATTTTCTTGCAAACTTAGTGACATCTGTCCCTATAATTGTTGAAATCACAGTAGACCACAATATTTAAGGGAGATATCCGAAATTTTGCACATACAATGCTACTACTCATGGGATAGTTAGAATTTGATTGGCAGCTAATCTTTATACAAAAACCAGTAAGGAAAGTAGTAAAGTCGGACGGAGCTGACTATATGATACCCTTCACCACTTTGGGTATAGTCAACATATGAATCCTAACCGACGTCGTTGTGCACAATGTTGTGTAAATCGGTCTACCTTTGGGTCTTTGTTGATCCATTTAATAAAAATCGGATGAAACTATACATGAAGCGATTCTTACAATAATTTGCACACGGTACGCTATACTAAATTCACTACATTGTGCAAAATTTTGTAGCCAACAGTCTATATCTAAATCTAAACCGATTTCAACTAAACTTGCCGCACTTTGTCTTATAGTAACTTCAGTACGTAGTGCAAATTTTTGTGCCGGTTGGACCCACCTTGGGGAAGCATTTATATATCTAATTTTTAGGTTATACTTACTTCAGTACGTTGTGCAAAATTTGTGTCAATTTTGTGTAAAATCGGATGAAAATGAACCGGTTTCAATGATACTTGCCAGAGATTAACTTATATTAACTACAGTTCATTGCAAAAAATTGTGTGATAATCGGACAAACTTTGGGTCTTTAGTGCACAGTTTACAAAAATCGGAAGAAAAAGTATATAGGAGCTATATCTAAATCTTAACATATTTTCACGAAACTTAACACACATCATTCTAGACCTAATTCCTTACTCCATGACATATTTCGTGCAAATCGAAAGATATATAGGGACTTTGGTACACCTTTTACCTTACATCGGACGAAGATATATATGGGAGCTATAGTAGTGTTGGCGGGTTATTTGGGATGTTGGGAGCTATATATAAATCTGAAACTCAGGAAACTTAACACACATCATTCTAGACCTAATCCATTACGCTATAACAAATTTCGTGCAAATCGAAAGATATATAGGGACTTTGGTACAACATTAACCATAAATCGGACGAAGATATATATGGGAGCTATATCTAAATCTGGTTCGTCCTTGGGCCAATTAAGTGACCTGTGCTAAATTTCATCCAAATCGGATCATAAATACGACCTGTACTTTGTTAACAAAAATACATGGACGGACGGGCATGCATAAATCAACTCAGAAAGTGATTCTATGCATATTCTCAAAAGGAACCATGGGTCTATCTCGATTATTTTTGCCTGTTACAAACATATGCACAAAGACATAATACCCTGTACCTCAGTGTGGTGAAGGGTATGTTGATCAATATCGCTTAACTGTCATTGATAAAATAGTCAGGCTTATTCCAAGTTTATTGTTTTATAAAAACTTCCGTATTGTTGGAGGGTTATTAGGGATACCATTTGAATTTTGTTTTCCAAAATCGCCATGCTAAATCCCAGTTTGTTGTTTTTATAAACAAAAAAATCTATTTATTAGTGGAGAATGTATGACATTGTCAGCCGACGGGACTATAGTTTCGGATATCGCCACTGATCCTAATTAGTTCCCTTAGTTGTTTGATGGGAATATTCAATGAGAAGTTCGTTGGTTCCTGACTTTATTACAACTATTTAGCATAGCCGTCATAGTAAAATTTTTCCAAGTATCGGTATTGGGGTCAATTTTTTCAAATTGGGTGTAATTTAGTATTTTATTTTTATTTAATTGAAACTAATAACTACTCTAGAATGTTTTCTTTAGATTTCAAGTGAAAATACATGTAATCGGTCGATCTTTCTTATTTCGCAAAACTAATTTTCCCAGGTCCGCCAGTTTCCTAATTTTCGAGCAGCCAAATATGTAATATTTCTAATTGCGTTGAAATTTTGATATTCGGAAGTTGATCATGTCCACCATCGATAAGAAGACCTTTCCTTTAATAAAAAACAAGACAAAAACAACAACAAAATGTTCATTCTTCTTTAAGTCTTCAAAAAAAAGTTACAAGTCTTAAAAATGATGTCTGCTGAAATTTCGTGTCAATCTGGCAAACAAGAGGGACATCATTTAGGGAGCTATATCTAAATCTGAACCGATTATTTCCACTTTCAATAAGGTTTGTGTTTGGAAAAAAATATGTGAGCTGTGCCAAATTTTATCTTATTCGGATCATAAATGCGAAATGTGCTTTGGTTACAAGAATACATGGACAGATGAATACATATTTTCAAAAGGAATCATGTGTCTATCTCGTTTTCTTTGGTCTGTTACAAACATATCGCTAATTCGCTGCAAGACAGGATAACGCAAGAGAAAAAGAAAACCAGTGAGTGGTTTCTGTGGTACTACATTCTGAGCTTGGGCAATACTTCACAATATTTGCAACCTCATGACCGACTAGAGGTCAACAAATATTATTATTACTAATATTCAGTACAGCCCTTCTAATTACTTGTCCAGATTTCCTTCACCGTGGGTTGTGTTGTAATGTTCGGCTTTCAATTTTTGTCTATAGATCGACTCGAAAAAAAGCAAAAAACAATTTTTTGGTCCACTACATCCCAATATTATTATCTGATCATCACCGAAAATTATTGGCGTTGTCCTTGATTCTCTTAAAAAATTCAAAGCGATCCGTGCTATATTATCGCCCTCTAATGTGGTAATGGGTTACTAAATAATATATGAATACGTAAGCACATGTAAATATTTACGTGTAACTCCCACACACGAGTACATACGACAATATAATTGGTATAAATTTAAAGGCCAACGACTATTCTACGACTCCTCCTATACTATCAACTTCTCCAGGGGTAAATATATACGCCCCAGAATAAATATTTTGTATTTTTTCACACAAAATTCAGGGTCCATTCGACCCGCTAAATATTGACCGAACTTTATCAAAACAGGCAGGCTTATACATTGGTCCGATCCCCTTCTCTATGTAAAATTTCAACATGTTCGGACCATAACTGCGGCCTCTAAAGCGACCAGAAAAACCGACTAAAATTCAGTATATGGAACAAATACTTAATTTTTGTCGGTTTTTTTTCATCCCCTAAATATTAACCGATCTTTACCAAAAACAATAGGGGTCTTCATTGACCAGAACCCATCATACATGCAAAATTTCGCGAAGATTGGCTCATAACTGTGGCCTGTATCGTGTTTACAAATTATAATGGAAAGACGGACGGACGGACACACATGTGTAGATCGACTCAGCTAGTCGAGATATGACGATCGGTACACTTAAAGGTCTAGGACCAATATTTCGCGGTGTTAGAAATTTTTGGGGCTGCACAAAGCAATAATACCCTGACAACATAGTTGTGTAGGATATAAAAATTTACCTAATTTTCGGCAACGATGTTGTTGAAGTATCCGTAAGTCAAAAAAGTGGAAAATTCTTTGCCCAGAATGCCAGAGTACAGCCACTTCCGTTAGAATGTATTTGGAACAATGTAAATACCTAAAATGGGGCGGGACCTATAGATAGAGACTGCGCCTAAACATGGACCTACATTGAACTTTTCTACAAATAAGTTTTTTCTTCGGTTGGAAATTGCGACTAAAAACCTTCAAAATACCGAATATTGATGGGAACGGTTATATGGGGGCAACCCTAATAAGTTTTTTTTTATTAAAATATTTCATCTATCAATATACATTTAAATTGGTATTTATAATACATAAAATAGTTTTTGAGAATTTACTAGAAGTATTGCAACAAATAAGTTACTTTTTAATGTTTCAATTAGTAAACAGATCCTTTATAGTCATATACATTTTAAGGCAAATATATAGGAAAAACTTTATACATTATTGTGATATTATATATATATATATATATATATACTAGCAGACCCGGCAAACGTTGTTTTGGTAAAAATTAACGAATTCATGGAAAATATATTTCAGAAATTATTTACAAAAAATGTACGTCAAATTTCTACAATAAAAAACAGTAAGGAAAGGAGTAAAGTCGTACTGGGCCAACTATATGATACCCTTCACCACTTTGGGTATATTCTAAATATGTGTCCTAACAGACTCCGCCTTTTCGAAAGAACATTGACATGACATTGAACAAACTTGAATATGTGATCTGGAACCTATGCTAAATTTCATTTCATTCGAGCAAGATTAGAGTCGTTTGCGTATAATGGGACAATTTTATGTAAATCGATTTTATTTACATAAATTTAATCTCAATCAGATACCCTCAATACACATCATTTTAGACTTAATTCCGTACGTACATGGTCCATTTACATAAAATCGGACGAAACTATATATGGGAGCTATATCTAAATCAGAACCGATTCTCACGAAACTTTGCACACATCATTTTAGACTTAATTTCGTACGCTGTGCCATATTTACATAAAATTGGACGAAAATATATATAGGAGCTATATATAAAACTGAACCGATTTTCCCCAATAGGGAAAAACCCGATTTCATCCAAATCGGATTATAAATGCGACATGTAATTTGTTTACAATTTAACACCAACAGACGGACGGAAATTTATAAATCGACTCAGAAAGTGATTCTATGCATATTGTCAAAAGGAACCATGTGTCTATCTCGTTTCCTTTTGCACAAAGGCGTAATACCCTGTACCACAGTATGGTGAAAGGTGATATATGCTATTTTGGCATAGTACGATTTTATGTACTTTGAAAGTAGTAATAAATACCGTATACATTGCCTTTAATTCGGTATTTCATGTAGGATAAGGAACTTCTATGTAAATTGTAGGTATAGTATCACTTTATGGTATATGTCCCAAATAATAATGGTATATGTCCCAGCCCTTCCTTTAAAATATGTTTTCAAGATTTTTGCGTATTTCTCTAAAAATTTTCTTTCATAAAATCATTCCCTCTTCAATTAGAGACAACTGAAAGAAATTTTGAGTCTAATCGGTGCCGCCGTTCTCAATTGATGAGTTACTATACATTTGTACATCATTTTTTATAAATAGACTTAAATTAATTTCACTTCAATTTGATAAGTTATTCTTTTTTCGTTTGTCTCCCACGTACTTTTCACGAAAACAGGTTATATATGATACTTAACGTCGGTACATGCCGATTAAGCACCCAATCTCTAATAGCGCAAAACACAAAGAAGCTATATATCGCGCCATCTGTCGGACGAACTTAAAATTAAACACAAAAACACTACTCACGCCTCATAGAGCATATATATTTGGTCAAAATCGGTGCAGTAGTTCTTGAATTATGGTGAAAAACCACAAAAAAAAAATATTGCGCCATCTGTCGGATGAACTTCAAACTACACAGAAACACTCCTCACGCCCCATAGAACATGTACATACAATTTGGTCCCAATCGGTGCAGTAGTTTTTGAGTTTAGTTTGAGTTATCACGAACATACATGTAATTTTTATATATGTAGAGATATATACTTTAGTTAGTTATGCAAATTTTTAATCAATGGATAATTCGACGTTCTATTTCGTAGTTCCAAATTTAATGCAGCTTTTTCAATAAATGTTGTGATCAGATCCTCCTGGTACCGTCGATGGAGAATTTTGGTAGAAAAACTGAATATTTTGCAAAAACAAAAGAAAAACGTTTGTTAAGACCAAAGATTAGTTTTAGATTTTTATTCTGTATAATTTGCAACTTTTTGATGTGCGTTTTTGCACACAATCCATTTCACACTGGACAGCCATATGTCATTATTAGACGGATACATATTTTATACATGCTTTTTCTGATGCATTTATAACATGATTTCTAAAGTTGAGATTTTTGTCTAATTTGATTTCAAGATATTTAACATATGTTTGAATGTCGATATTGTTGTTGGAAAATCTCAGTGTTACAGTTGGGACTCGTTTCGAAGATTTGTTAAACGGAAAAATTATCGCATGTGTTTTTGCCTCATTTATTTTTATTTTCCATTTTTGGAAAAATTTATTAATATGATTTAATGACAGTTTCATCTTTTTTATAATTGCATTAGAAACTTTTCAACTTGTCATTATATCTGTATCGTCCGCATCGTCCGCCGTTTGGGACAACATAGATCCTTGCGTATAGTAGGATGTTGTTTTCGAAATCCAAATTGTTCATCTTTTATAATATTATACCCCTCTTAAAAGTAAACCGATGTAACCAATACAAAACTTTCAGGGAGTAATAGCAATATATGGGCAATATTGCCAATTTTTTAATATTCCATTTTCAAAAAATCAGCTTTTTTGTTTTTGTGGCACATCAATGATTTTTGGTACACATATAGAGAAAAATGTTCTGACTCCGAAACCGTTCGCGATCAAATTTTTGGTTGATGCGCGCAAAAGTTATCGGGGTTTTAATTTTGGGCAAAAGAAAAAAAATCTTAAAATTACGCCGTTTATTATATTGACCAAAAACGTTGATATATATCTTCCTCCGTAAAATAAGAATATGAATATATTATAATAATCACGATAAAGCTGCACATATTCGCGAAATATGAGCAAAATAAAAATAATATAGCAGATTACATCAATATTTTCATTATATTAATGATATACACACACCTAAAAATTAATTTAAAAATATCTACATAATCTAAACACCATGATGAATCAAATGATATCAAAATCACACAAGTCCGTGTAGCTTTTTGTAAATCACAGCGACAACAAAACAAGATATTGAAAAATATTTGTTTTTGGTTCGAAAAAATAATGTCATCATATTTATTTTTTTAATTGTATACAAGAAATTTCAGAAAACAATTTTTGGGTTATTCTGCTAGTTTACCCGAATTTCGCCGAAAAATTGACATATATAATAATAATCACTTTTTGTGTATAAGTATACGCCTTGCGGATTATATCAAGACCCTTCCGATAAATCTTAGAATTCTATAAATAGGAATAAATCTTAAAATAAAATAGTATTATGAAATATACATTTTAAATTGCGTGTAAATCGCGTAATTCTCAAAATCATTTGATGCGCATGCGGTTTCCAGGAAGTACTGAAGTTTATCTTCCAATCCATGTATATTTTGCGAAATTTCATTTGACGGCTAAGATGTGCCGCACGTTACATTGAAGTACCCAAAAACTCGTAAAACGCGAATAATTTCCGAAAACTCCATATGCCATTAACGCGCATCCGATTTCGGTGTGCACCCCAAAAAATTGCATCGATCTATACCATTTCAATGTGGTCCATTAAGAACCATGGATGTGCCAGCCAAATCTATTTTTGAGATAAATTGCGTACATCTCTCTTTTGGCTGAAGTTTTTAAAGTTCTCTTTTTGAAAAAGATCAAAATCCGTATGAGGTCATTTATTGAAGCGGAAATGATACACAGAGAACGCAAATAAATCCGCGATATTTTCAAAAACATTTTTTCCAAATTTCGTGTTTTTGGAAGGCCAGTTCCCGCCGTTCTAGTAGATGGATTTTCACGAAGAAGATTTTATATCATCAGAAACGTAAAAAACCTTATTGATCGCGGGTACCCATATCATTCAGTTGACAGATCTAAAAATTTGGCCCGAAAAATAGGTTTTTTAGAAATTTGATCGCACAAAATTCGCACCTTCTGATGAGTATTACTCTGAAGCTGTGCATACCACATACACAAAATACATATCAAATTACGCAGATTCGCGACTACAATAATCTTATAATCGATTTTTATAAATTCCTGTTTGCGTATTAAAGCTAGAAGTAAAATTAAAAAAACACTCAAAATCGAGCTTCAAAATGTCAGCATCATTTAAAGGTAGATGCAGTGAAAATTTTGAAAAATGATACATAAGGGGCGTAGTCCCCATTTTGTTGGCTTCTAGTTTTATTTTGACACGAAGACCGTGCAATGAGTGGCTTAGTCACAAATCGATAGAGAACATAAAAAAACTGGTTCGCCTCAACGTGTTTTTACACATTTTTTACATTAAAGTAGACACAGCTTCCACCAAAATAAAGTTTGGAGGTCAATATCATGAACAGTTTGCAACGACAGATCAATTAACCCAAAACTATTCACTTTTTTCATATACTTAAGTAGTTCTCGAGTTATAAAGGGGTGAACCTCCGCTTCAGCTATGTTAAAAAATTGGCAATATTGCCCATATATAATTCGTTTATATTGAAAGTGGTTTAAGTCCACTTTTTTAATGAAATATTTAAAGGTTTGGTTTTGATTTGTTAAGTTTTGAAAATGGAGAGTTAAACAAATATATGTGAACAATTGTCTATATAAGTCCATGTTTTGATGATGATGATCCTGCCCCATTTTCGGTATTAATCTCATCGAAATGGCTATAATTTGGTATATGAGATTCTTGGAGAATACAAATCTTATCCATAATGTTGTCAATATAAGTAAATAATTTTTACATATAATTAATTTTCTGTACATTGATGTTCTGACTGTATGCAATGTGGTTTTTACAATGATATTGAATGTATATAAAGGTCCAGACTTTTTAAAGATATGTTGAATGTACACCACATGGTGGAGGATGTAAAAGTTCGAACTAGCCGAATTTCTGGCTTCTGAAAACACTACGAACAGTTCTTATTAAAGAAGACTCTCAACTTTTACAAGGACTTCTAATGATATTTCTTAAAATAAATTCTATAGATTACATACTTTAATTTCCGCCATTTATCTTAACCTAGTAAAGCAATTTTAAGCCTCATATACAATTTCAAAATTCCACCTTTATACGATTTATTTGTGTATAATTATTTGTACACTTTTAGACGAATTTTCAAACTCAAATTTGATTAATTTTTCCATATTAATTTTATATATTCTAGCTACGTTTGTACTATATTTATTACCTTTTTTTTACTAAAATCTTCGCATTACTAAAATTTCCTCCCCGATTCCTCCAAACAAATGTGAGAATTTTAAATATTTTATACACTTAAATCATTACAATATCTGATGACGATGTATTTTAAATAATAACGTTATGTGCGTCATTCCATCATTACATATTATTTTATTTGTTATTGCAATCTTCAATTTGAAATAAATAAAAAAGTGTTGTGATATTTTTAAAAAATATATATATGTATATAATTATTATTAAATAAATGTACAAATAAAATATCAGTTCATTATTTTCAATATTGTTTTTCATTTTGTTTCGTTCAATAAAATATTACGGAAATCAGTCAACTATATTTTTATTTTTGTTTTTTCAATGTATATTTATAACAAATAATATACGCCAATACTGTTTTAAAACTCTAATTGTAAACCACACTCACATTCAGCAACACCCACACATTCGCTCGCACGCACGCACACAATCTCACATATGTGATTTTCCTCCATTTAATGTGATGACATTCTGTCGGTCGTTCGGTCGTTCATTCATTCATTGCGATCCATTCAATTATTATGTTCGATGCTGTTGGAATTACTGATTTTTCGCAACGCTCGCCGATATGCCACCGAACCATTAGTGTTGTAATTCAAACGTTCCCAGCAATTATACTCATCATACATCCAGGCACACACGTTCATGGTGCTGCGCTTCTCATCACTTATGCGGCAAATGGAAATATTAGCCGATTCATCGCGTATCGGTCCAAAAGCTTTTAACCAATTTTTAACAATCCACTGATAATTGTCATCGTATAATTGGGCCTTATTGGCGAAACAGTTGAACAGGCAGGGTATGCGTTCGCCAGCCGGAAAATGATAATATTCCAATAATTGTGACATGCTGGTGGCCTTCTCCTTAATGCACGTTACCAAATGCGAATATGTAACAATAACATTCAATTCAGCCTAATGGATGCATCGATGGTAGCCAGCAGCACAGGCAGTGTGGTTGAGGGAGAGATGGAGGGTAGGAAAAATGCATTCGTTACTTTGTAATGGGCGAGGAATTTTCTCACACACTCTGACACTTACCTGTTTCAAACATTTTAAGCCCTTGAATGCGTAGGTGCAGACATTACTAAAGCGCCGATTGAATTCATAACGGCAATAATTATACATATTTGCACCCAAATCATCGACAATTTTTTGTTTATTCCAACGATGACGTTCAATGTCAAACCAGCCCTTTTCGGCCGCCACACACCGGGCAAAACAGGGTATCTCCTCCTGGGTCCAATTGGCATAGGTATTGAATTTCTCCAGCAGGCGTTCAGTGACGGTCTCATTATGATGGCTTATATCTTGTAAACACTGACGCAAGATATCGCCATTCATATCATTCTCCAAATTACATAATGCCTAATAATACAACAAAAACAAACACACACACATGATTAAATTACTTTTCCATTAAATATGAAATTTCGATTCATGGAAATGCTACCCACTTGTTTTATTAGTATTGTGGCGATGGCTATGAAAAATACCGAATAATAGTTCATTGATGATGATTGTTTTCCTTGGCAATGTCCAATTTGAACTGTGTATTTACCGCTCACACCCATCGAGTCTGGACCATGGAAGAATATACTCGTACTGTGTTGATGATGTTTGGCTGTTATCAGCGCCAGAACACTCGATTCGAATCACAGTCAATACACGGACCGCATTCAATTCTATGGAATGAATGAGAAATTTAAGGTTAAAGGTTATCGCATTCATCATCATCATCATTGGCGGCGTCGTCGTCGTACTCGTCGTCATGGTATTGGGCAACTCTCACAATTCCCTGTGTATATTGACGCCTATTGACGATTTATTGCCCGTTGTCAATAAGTCACTGACTGCACTGATGGACTAGGTCACTAACATATGTTTTTGTTTTAATTTTTGTTTTCACTGAAACAAGAAAACAATATCAAGAAGAACAATTGAACAGCAGAATTCTCTGGGGAGTACACCAATTGTGGTCAGCATGATATTTAAAAACAAAAAACAAAGTAGTGATGACATTTGTATAAGACAAACATGTTTTTGTTTTAATCATGGTATTTGTTTTTAACCAAAAACATTGTTAATTAATTGCTGAAGATCAATAATGTTAGATAGCACTACCAACATTGACTAGGGGGTAGGAACTTATTCCGAATTTTATTATAAACTCACTACTCATGTTAATCATTTGTTTCAATTATTTTTAATTTTGGTACGGATCCTTCAAAAAAGAACCGATAGAAAATTGTGCAAAGCACGAAGAATTAAGTAAGAAATATACATGGAGTTGATTTTAATTGGTAACTAGATATACTACCCTAACCACTAAATATTTGTACTCATGTAAAAATATTAAAATTTCAGTTTCAAATCTCTCTAGCTCCCACAAAAATTGTGCAATTTGCACCAAACGACAATTACTCGAAAGATAAAAATATGTAAAATCCTATTTTTGAAATTCATTTAGTTTTTAATAAAAGTAAACATAAATGAGATACAGAGAATTATTTTACTTTTATTAAAAAATAAAGGAATTTCAAAAATAGGATTTTAAATATTTTTATCTTTCGAGTAATTGTCGTTTGGGGTTCATTTTTAACTACCTTTTCATTATAACCCATGTCGGTATAAAAATTGTGCAGAGAAAACAAGGGTTGGTGAATACCAATTGGTCTGCTTTGAGAACAAGGGGTTAATTAGGACCAGTTGGTCAGTATAGAGATCATCGGTCTTAGTAAAGATCAGTTGGCGTTTATAAAACCTAGTTTTATCTATACAGAGTAATTGGTCTTTATACAGACATACGGCCCCTCAGCAGACTGTGGTATCTATAATCTTCCAATCGGTCTGTTTAAATTCCGATAGTCTTTATAAAGGTCTGTGGTCTCTATACATACCAATTGGTATTTATACACACATGTAGTTTCTATATAGGCCTGTGATCTCCATATACTTTCGGCCTCTCAATGGTCTCAATAAATCCAATTGTAACAGAAAGTGTCGTACGAACATTTTATAGTAAAAAACACGAATTTTTAAGTATCTCAATTTCTTTTATTTTTATTAAAAATAAAGAAGTTTTAAAATAAACGATTATAAACATTTTTAAATGCATAAAAATTATCTTTCGAGTAAATGTCGGTCCATTGGATCATTTTATGTAAAGTATGCACAAAATATTCTACGTTTTCCCTGGATATCGAATTGAATTTAAAAATAAGCAAAAACGTAGTTAAGAAAAGTACAAAAATTCGATCGGGACTTGGAAATTGCGTTTACTTATGAACTTATATTGAAAATGTTTTGTGAAGAAGTTGTATACCCACTAAATCTTTGTAATGCTTGATAATAGTTACTACGGTTGGAAAATTCACCAGAATAACAATAAAGGTGCTAAACCTTTATTATATGTGGCTGTGCTCAAAAACGACCTCAAATTTCGACGAGTTTTATTCGACTGGTAAATGAGCATACATTATATTTAAGACTTTTAATTTGCATACATGAAAATCCTTCCTTTCAATAGCGGGCATGGTTGCCCATCCGGCTCTCATTGTTCATATTACATTTAATAAAAGATGATTTTTTTTTTTCATATTATGTATGAGTATTGGTAAAATTAGGGTTGGATAAAAAAAAAATCTTTATTTCATGTACCTTATTGAGAACAAAATTATATTTTCGTAATGATGTAAATATGCCCAATTTGTATACCCTTCACCACACTGTGGTGAAGGGTATAAACAAAGACATAATACCACACTGTGGTATTATGTCTTTGTGCATATGTTTGTAACGGGCAAAAGGAAACGTGATAGACACATGGTTCTTTTTGAGAATATGCATATGTTAAATAGTAAGCAAAGTACAGATCGCATTTTTTATTCGAATTTGGTACAGCTCATTTATTTGGTCCAAGGACAAACGCTATTGAAATTTGGAAAAATCGGTTCAGATTTAGATATAACTCTTATATATATGTTCGTCTGATTGTAGATAAATATTGCAAGAAAATCCCTATATATCCTTCGATTTGAACAAAATTTGGCATAGCGTACTGAATTAAGCCTGGAATGATGTGTGATAAGTCTCCTGAAAATTGGTTCAGATTTAGATATAGCTCCCATATAAACCCACATATATTCGTCCAATTTTACATAAATTGTGCATCAAACTCCTAATGTTTGTCCGATTAACACGAAATTTTGCACAACGTATCAAATTGAAAATTGAATGACGTTATTGGGTTTTATTGAAATTGATGCATATGCAGAAATAACGTCCATATGTATTTCGAACTGGTGTCTGATTGAGATTAAATTTTTAACAATATCAATTTTGTCCCATGGTACGTACCTTAAATCTGCCCGAATGGAATTCAATTTAGCATAGGGAAAAGAAAGACATGAGAATGTTCCTTTGAGGGAACATTGTATGGATACATATGTACCATATATCCAAAGTGGTAAAGGGTATCATATAGTCGACCCAGTCCGACTTTACTACTTTCCGTGCTGGTTTTTTATTGAATCCGTTGCTCTATAGTTGCGCTCATTAAACAACATATAAAAATACTATTGGGAAACACTGGCAACACAAACTTTTCTCCAATTTAAAATTTTTGTTATCTTAAAAATTCTACAAAAAAGAAGCAAAAACTATTAAGAAAACTTTTTTTTGTTGACAAATATAAATTTTTGCTAAAATTATTCACTTTACTGTTTATGTAATTTACATTTCCTTTTTTTTCTTTCAGTATCGGTAATCCCAGACAGTTTGGGATGAATATTTCGAACGGGGTAAAGAATCGAGTTACTGGTAAGTTAAACCGTTTTAATTTTTGAAGTTTTGCACAACTTTTGCGGTGTATTTCCCCTCTGTGCTTCGTGCAAAAATGTCGAAACATTCACTACTCACAATTCTAACGGTAGTTTCGTGCCATCATATGATATCAATAAAAATTATACAGTCAAATAAATAAAAATAATCCGTATTATAGAATAAATTTATATCGAATTTGAGAATTTGAAAAGCCTTTCCATCCTCAACATGCGACTGTTTGGTGCTGTTTATTTTCGGACGGCATTATTAGGTCATTCATTTTGCGCTATTGAGTGATGCGCTTTCGAGAAATGATTAATAAAAATGGAATTCTCCAAGTTGAATGGTATTGGTCTGAGCAACGGTTACTTACAACAAGGCAGCGCTACGTGCCACACCAGCTACGACCGGTTTAGCTTTTGATAAAGTTTTCATATATTTGTTCAAACTATTTCACAATATTTTACTAATGCCCTAATGCTCCGATCCTAATGTGTCTAGAATGTCCTAATTTTCATTAAAAACGGTTGAGATTTTCATATAGATTATATGGGATCTATTTCGACCGATTGTATGTAAACGGTGTACCAAAGATGTAATAGGTGTTATAAAGTGTTTAAGACTAACCCGATAGTTCTCCATAAACTACAATAAGGTTGACAGAAGTTGATAATATACGAATATCGATTTCATGTCATCTCGTCTTGTGGGATTTAATTTACGGTTTAATAAAATTGAAGTCATAGTGACATAAGGATTTAGAGAGTGTATATGTTTTACAAAAATATTCCTCAATCAATTTGATTCAAAACATGGCATCTTAAAAATATCCTGAAATATTTTTATTTTCAAGCGAGAAATTCATAGGTCATAACTCAAAAGGTTGTCCTATGACGAATTCGTATACCTGGGTTCTTAGTATACTCCCAGAGACCTTTCCACCCCTGAAATATTGTTGCACAGTGTAAAAAAGTAGAAATTAAGATATTGCTGAATATAAATTGACTGCGGAAGTTTTTGATTTTGTTAAAAATTTCGATCGCTTTCCATGCTGAGAATTCCGTCAACTTAACCTGGAACATTTTTGGGTATTTTAATAGTAAATACATGTTGATTATATAGAAATACGATTAGATCACTCATTTTGCATGTAAGGGTAATACATTTGGAAATGCTTAACCCCTTCAGTGTTTTTGTCGAATATATTCGACGTTTAAAATTACTCTCTTTCTTTGCGAATTTCCGGTTATCCTATGTACCGTTTTGCTGAAAGACAGACAAAACTGTCCGAGGGTTAAAATAAAAATTGATTTTTTTCTAAACTCTGTGCCTTTATATGGTTTTAAATACAAAATTTTAGATTTTCATTCCGACAATTTTTTTTTTTTTTTTTTGTGAAAGTGAAAGGGTTAAGTAATATTAATAATAACATTTTGGTCAAATTTGTTCAGCTACATGGTCAATGAAATTATTCATTGTGTGTCCTCAAATTAAATAAATTAAATTATTATTTTAAAATTGTAATTCATAAAAACAAAGTCATTCTTTATAATATAATTCCAGTTCCATTTAATTCGAAACAAAAGACAAATTATTTCCCAATCTCAGCGCTGGTATAAAACCGCCCAAGACATTGGCATTTCATTTCAAAATTGCGAATAATTTGGATGCCCGCAAGTTTTTTTCTTTTTGTATTACAATTTTTTCCACTTTTGGTTCGCTGCATTATGTATTTAAAATTGAATTTGAAATAATTGCTATGAAATAGACCTCGATTACGTTCATTCACATCTCATGCCGCAGTCGTAAGGTGGTGCAAAGCAACAAGAGAAAAAAATACTTCCAACCTGAACTATGCGTGAGAAAAAAACATAGCTTGACTTCTTTCTTACTATTATTTATTTTTTTTCTTTCATTTTTTTCTGTTTCACTGTTTTGTAATGACCTTGGCTGTATTTCTTGCATGATGATGAAATTATTTATAATACTCGTTGTGCTTTATTTTTTTTTTTTCTTTCTGTTTATAATTTTATGTATAGATCTGGTTTGTGTTTTCGCTTTTAATATTTTTTATTTTTTCTCCTTCGTCTGGAGTTTTTGTTTTGTTTTTTCATTGCTTTCTTACAAAATGCACGAATATTGAATTATCATACTCTACAGTAGGTATTGGAATTGTCGGTCATTAGTAGAATAGTCAATTTCCTCATTGGCGGTCTTTTGTCAGTATTTTGAAGTTTTAAACAGCAATTCCTCATCGAAGTGACTGTAATTTGGAGAAAAAAGTTTGCGAAAGTCCATGATTTGGTATGACCCTCGGCATGAAGTTCTAAGCCCATTATCAGTGATTGTAATTTGCAATTCCAGGTTCCTAATGTATATGCAAATTCTTCCCTGAAAATGCTTAAAATAGGTGCTTGTAGAAAATGGCCAGTATAAGTCTATAAGTCTAAGTCTAAAAAAAATCCGAAAGAAAAACTTCAATATAACAACATGCTCTTACGTAGCTCCTATATATCGTCCCCGGCCGATTTTAGGTGTTTGGAATTTTCTAACCTAGGTCCCAAATCGATGTTTGATATTTCGGGATCTCAGAGAACAAAATTCCTTCTGGTGAATATGGCATTTCAGGTTCTCAGAGGACAACAAATAAACCCTGCCCATTTGAGTAATTTTGATGATCCTAGGAAGAGGAAAGGTGGGTCAAATTGCTTTTCCGACAACAGCATATATCCAGAACCTGGGAAAGGACTTTCAACCATTATTGGCGTTATTTTGCCTTTTATTTTGAATTTTCAAAAATCCCTAACTATACCACAACTATTAACATATGTCAAAAATAACACATTCCTTAGAACAGTCTCCCTAATGACGAACTAACCAGTCGTTGTATACCATAACTTTTCTTATGACATTTTATAAAATATTGCAAAACACTTTTAACTATTTACATTTATTATAAAAAAATTCCAACAAAAAAGTGTTGTATGCATCATCATAATCATTGGCACAAAAAACAAAAAACAATATTTTTCCTTAAAAGACTCGCTACGAAACATTGCCTCTAGCCCGTCAATCATCAGGCCAAACTAACTGATTGTTTGACATGCACCCAACATTGCGCAGCGTGTTAGTGTTAAGCAGGCATGCAACCACGCAAATTCCAATATCAAAACCAACAAAAAATATGGTATTAATACATTTTGTCTACAAAACAACGCAATAGAGCGAACAGCAAGCAGCCCCAAAACCAGAGTCACGCTATGGATGCAGTCCCACTGTGATTGCTACTGCTATCGCTGCTGCTGCGAGGCAAGGAGGCGGCAGAAAAATTGCCACAAAACAAGTTCAAAGCAATCAACAGAAACAACAGCAGCAACAGATACTGACCTATGACAATTAAATGGCCTGAAAATCCAGCTGTTATGAGGCTAACCAAAATGTGCAACAGCAAACAACAAGAAGAAGACGATTTTGGTTGATGGTGTTGTTGCGGATGATGCAGACGATGATGAAGAGCCACATATTAACAATGTGAACTGACCACTCCATGAAAGACCAAAACAAATCAAATGTCGGACTAATACCGGCGTCATCAGTAACGCAATGCTCAGACATAGTTTTTCTTCTTGTTGATGTTTGTTGTTTTCTTCAAGCCGGTTTAAAACAAACGCTACGCTGCTGTGTGCGTGTGAATAAAATAAAAAAATGTTTATTGTTGTTAATCTTGAAGTGGTTTTAATGTAGCGTCGGAAACTATTTGTTATATTTTTATTAGATTTTTGTGCGCGTGTTACGCTACAATGATTTTTTAGTTATTCGTTGGGTGTTCACTAATTTTTATACAAATGAGTTATTAGTCGATTTTTAGTTTAGTTAAATTATGTCTTATTAGACAATGCCTAATAGAAATAATACTATAGACCAAAAGAAAAAAATTCATGCGAATTCTTAACAATGGATAATGGTTCATGCTGGAAGCAGGTAAATACATGGTATTGAAATAAAAGTTTCCATTTTTGATATAAATTATCGGATGTGCATATCATAATAAACAACAACATTATTAGCTATGTGTTTTCCACGAGCAGGCTTACACTATATCGTTTTCATGAAATAGTTCATAACCAACTCACAATGTCATATTGATAGGGTTGCGAAATGTATTCAAAATCGGTGCTGGAATGTTGACGTAGACCTTTTCTTTTATGTGGGCACAAGTGACGAGGTTACAATGCAATCAATATAGGAGCAATAGTTTCGTTACTTGTGTTACATGTATCGCCTTCTTGTTTTCCTCTCCACCAAGAGGTGGGCCGTAAATAATATTTGTCATTCCGTTTTCTTTGAGTGTGACATAAATCTGTAAAGCCATTGACATTTTTCAAACCCATTGCTACTACTCGTAGAATATTCGCTATTGTAAATGGGATATATCGGTCCAAGCATAGTCCCTACATAACTGTGCCCCCAATATTCGGAACTTTGGGCATTTTTGGCATATTTTCCAACCGAATTAGTCGGAATGTAGTATTATCAATATTAGTCCATTTTTGGGTTTGTTCCATATAACGGTACTTCCCAAATTTCGGTATTTTCGAGGTTGGGCAACATTTTTAAACATATTGTCTATAATTTTATATTTTGGGCTCTCATTGGTAGTAAATGTCCCTAACAAAAAATTATCAATATTGGCCCGTGATTAGAGGGTACCTATTACAACGGTTCATCCCACTTCTTGATATTTTTGGGATTTTTTATTATAACAGTATTGGTTCACTTTTTTAGTTAGTCCCCATATAACGGTACCTTCATGTTGTTATTTTGTCGCAGTTCGAATTTTTGTCCGAATTCTATGAAATTTATCACGTCTCCTTTATTTTGTCCATGAAATAACCCTATTGAAATTATTGAGGATTCGTACAGATATGGATATAGCTCTCATATAATAGGTTGGTAAAAAAGAAATCCATTAGGCCGGTCGTCGATAAAATCGGAGAAATGATCGAAGTTCACCGGGAAGTTAGTAGTCGTAACATCGCCCAGGAGCTAAAAATCGACCATAAAACTGTTTTAAACCATTTACACAAAGCTGGATTCAAAAAGAAGCTCGATGTTTGGGTGCCACACCAATACACATACAATAGGATGGAGCAAATTTCCATCTGCGAAGCCTTGGCCAAACGGAATGAGATAGACCCATTTCTTAAACGGACGGCGACTGGAGATGAGAATGCTTCCATATGGCCAAACGCTAAATTCTGATCTCTACTTTCAACAACTGGACCGTTTGACCAGAAAAGGCCAGAATTGGCCAAAGGAGAGGTGCGTATTCCATCAAGACAACGCTAGGCCACATACGTCTACAGTGACGCCCAGAAATTTCGGGGGCTTGGTTAGGATGTTTTGATGCATCCGTTGTGATGTGAAGTTACCTTTAAAATGGCAACAAATCATATAACAAAACGGTGCATATTTGGCCCAAATCGGGCATTCCAAAGCATGTCAAATAAAGTCCTATAGTTCATATAAAAATAATTTTATACGATTTCTGCCCGCTGGCCGTCCCCCTTATTTTTAAAGAACTGTATTTTATAGCATTTTATGACACTGTGAAAAAGATTTTAAGAAAAGAAAGATCTTGGCGATTATATGGCAAAAAAATGTTTTTCTTTCTATTTTCTGGAATCGTAAACTAATCACCACAAGATCTGTCATTAATCACAAGACCCCACCTTTCTTTGGACCAAATACATTTCAGACAATTTGGAGTCGATTTACGAATGACCGTCTATCTGTCTGGCCGGTTGCTGCGCACGATAACTCTCGAAGGGTGTAACCGATTTCAAACAATATTTGGATACCGTAATATTTCTCCCAAACTTATTTTAAGTTCGAAGATGGGGAATATATGTCCACTCCTTCTAGTACCTCCCCACAAAATGGTCAAAGTTGTGCAAGCAGTGAATCTAATTCCAATTCAAACGGATTATTAGATTTAAACCAAACTTTGTACAAACTATTGTCTTTACCAAGCCCGAAGATGGGCAAAATGTTCAATATTTATAAATCCAATATCAGGCGAATGAATTGTCCGATTCGAAACAAAGTTATGCCAAAACTCGCAAAGTTGACCTATAGCGACTTTGGACAAATGGGTTCTATTTTCATCTTCTAAGAGTTTTCATCCCCATAAGAATTTTTTCCAACACAATATTGTTAATGCTAAATTCACTTAAAAGTCATTAAAATTACTTGTCCACATGACTGAAATAATTTCGAACAATTTGTTGGGTAATATGAACATTTTGGTAAATACCATCAGTAAATATATTCATATCTTACTTTTACAGTCTTACCTTTATTTTGGTTAATTATGGTTTTATTTTTCAACAACTTCTAATAAGTCGGATGGGTGCCAAATATGCGTACAAACTAATACCCATGAAAGCTTATACAAACGCATATTTTATTGCGTTTTTATTAATATATTCATATTTATTTTTCTTATGGCCAGGTTTTGTGAGATATTCAAAATATATGCTAATATTTATGAATTGTATTCAAATTAGTAACAAATTACATTGTTAATATAACCCATTTTTTCAGATTTTCAAAGTCATATTAAGTAGTCCAAACCGTGTTGAGTTAATATTTCATTTTAGTTTCAAGGTCATAAAACTATAGACATTTTTTTATCAATGAAATTTGGTACACTTTTAGCTCCCATTTTAAGACGTCACAATATTTCACAATAATTTGGTCAAAGTGAATAAAATATGCTAATTTGTTATTTTTATTTATTGAATGGGAATTGTGATTAATAAAAAAGAATCGTAATTTTGTATAGTCCATTTTTCACAATGGGAAATAACAATTTACTTGTAAAATTTTGACCGGTTGTGAACTATGACGTTTTGTTATCTTCATATAATAGAGCTATACCGAATATAGCATTGTGAAGAACATAATGAATCAAGGTTTATTATCTATCTTATAGAGTTATTAATACATGTTAATAATAGAATTTTGGCAGAAACATTTTCATTAAAATGTTTATAGAATCTACTTATCCTGACTTGTATTCAACGGAACCACAGTCTAATGCCGATTATTTCTATTAAATTTCTAATTCATATTTTGCAGAAAGAGCGGACAAGCCTTCGAGCTTGATATAGGTTTGGCAAATATATTACGATGCCAATAGTTTAGGTAATAGATTGATATTGGACTCTATGAATCCAATCTTCGGACCAGATTTATATTTAGAATAAGTATTAAGAGGTTCACGAGGTTGGAAGGTTTGGATGAATGCGGCTACTCCCTTTCACAGTTCTCGTTCGCACCATCCAGCCAATTAGACGGGCGGACTAATGCCGATTATTTTTATTAAATTTCTAATTCAAAATTTGCAGAATGAGCGGACAAGTCTCCGAGCTCGATATAGGTTTGGCAAATATATTACGATGCCAATAGTTTAGATAATAGATTGATATTGGACTCTATGGATCCAATCTTCGGACTAGATTTATATTTAGAAGAAGTATTACGAGGTTCACGAGGTTGGAAGGTTTGGATGAAAGCGGCTACACCCTTTCACAGTTCTCGTGCGCACCATCCAGCCAATTAGACGGGCGGACTAAGGTAGTACAAAATGAAACCAGTAAGGAAAGTAGTAAAGTCGGAGGGGGCCGACTATATGATACCCTTCACCACTTTGGGTATATTCAACAGATGGAATCCTAACAGACGTCGCATTTTTGAAGGCCTATTAACATGAAATTAAACATGTCATTCTGCAACCGTTACTAAATTTTGGTCAGATATTGAGTTGATTCTCACAATGGGACAAAATTATTCAAATATTTTATTATTTATTTAAATAAATTTAAAGCAAAATATCGAAATCTAAACCGATTTCATCGAAACTTGTCACATGCTAGGTTACACTTATTTCAGTATGTTTGTGCATTCGACCACATTTTGAGTCCTCCATTTACATGTAAATCTAAATTTCGTGCATATCGAAGGATATTGAGGGACTTTGGTTCACTATTTACATTACATCGGACGATACTATATATGGGAGCTATATTTTCATCGGGACCTATTTGCATGAAACATGGCAGACATCGCTCTACCAAATCGGCATACCAAATTTCGTGCAAATCGAAGGATATTGAGGGACTTTGGTGCACTATTTACATTAAATCGGACGAAATTATATATGGGAGCTATATCTAAATCTGGGCCGATTTTCACGAAACTTAACACATATCATTCTAGACTTTATTCAGTACGCTATGCCAAATTTCGTGCAAATCTAAAGATATATAGGGACTTTGGTACATAATTTACCTAAAATCGTACGAAAATATATATGGGAGCTATACCTAAATCGGAACCGATTTTCAGGAAACTTAACACACATCATTGTAGACCTAAATCGTTCGTATGTGCCAAATTTCGTGCAAATCGAAAGATATATATGGACCTATTACATCAAATCGGGCGAAAATATATATGGGAGCTACATCTAAATCTGGGCCAATTTTCACGAAACTTAGCACACATTATTCTAGACGTAATTCATTACCCCATGCAAAACTTCGTGCAAATCGAAAGATATATAGGAATTTTGGTATACCATTTACATTAAATCGGACGAAAATATATATGGGAGCTTTATCTAAATCTGAACCGATTTTCACGAAACTTAACACACATCATTCTAGACTTTATTCAGTACGCTATGCCAAATTTCGTGCAAATCGAAAGATATATAGGGACTTTGGTACATAATTTACCTAAAATTGGACGAAAATATATATGGGAGCTATATCTAAATCTCAACCGATTTTCAGGAAACTTAACACACATCATTGTAGACCTAAATCGTTCGTCTGTGCCAAATTTCGTGTAAATCGAAAGATATATAAGGACCTATTAATCAGATCTATCTGATCTAAATCTGAACCGATTTTTCCCAATTTCAATAGGTTTCGTCCTTGGGCCAAATAAGTGACTTGTGGCAAATTTCATCCAAATCGGATCATAAATGCGACCTGTACTTTGTTTACAATTTAACATCTACAGACGGACAGACGGACGGACATGCATAAATCGACTCAGAAAGTGATTCTATGCATATTCTCAAAAGGAACCATGTGTCTATCTCGTTTCCTTTTGCCTGTTACAAACATATGCACAAAGACATAATACCCTGTACCACAGTGTGGTGAAGGGTATAACAATTGTTATAAAACTTGACTTCTTTAGTACGCTATGGAAAATTATAAGACCGTCCTCAAAGACGACCCAAATTAAACTACAACTGTTCGTGGAAAAATCACATCGAAGAAAATGGTCGCCCGTTCTATCGGAAAAATTGACAAATAAAAGCCGTAACAAAGTAGAGCAGTTAATTCTGAGTTGTAAATCATCTTTGCCTGCGGTCTTCGGAGGGAATCGAAAAATCATACGACATTTATTTCCCACCCAAGGAAAACTCAAAATATCCTATTACAGTCAATTCGTTTGAAAAACCTGTCTAAAATACCGAATAATAGAGGCAAAATACCGAATAATGGGGCTAAACCGAAACTTGGGCCCATATTTCCACCCACTGTGAATATGAAATGACAGACAATTTTATTAAAAAAAACATATCTATATTTCCCAAAACATATAGGCATATAATTAAATTTAATTCCGACGTGTTGCAAACGAATAGACATTTTCATTTTATACCCTCCATTTTATGGCGGATGCCTACTCATAAAACTAATATTTCTAATATATATTAATGCATACAAATAAAATTGAAAATATTTTCTGAAATCTGATGCATTCAAACAATGTGCATTTATATCATTATAATATAAATGTCATTTTGACATTATTATCTTGTTATTGTAATAATGTATTATTATTATTTTTTTGTTGTTTTTTTCTTATGTCTAAACTCCCGGAAGTGTTGACATCGTCATTGAAATAAATTGCCATTATTGATATATTCCCATAACCATTAAAGCCTATAAAATATATACAATCAAAGTAATTAATCTTTAAATACTGCTGCCACTCCCGTATCAAAAGTGACTCTTTCTAAAAATCCAAAATAGCAGAATATCATTATTATTGATCAATTCCCTTACGGCTTAAAATCTCATTAGGCATTAATGATAAATAACAACAGCAGCAGCAGCAACAACAAAAATAATGTACATAAATAGCCATAAAAAACATGAACTCTAAAGAATATTCCCGACATAATAACATGTGAGTATGTGTGTATGTGACACACGACCGACCATACATAATGAACCAACAGTTCATCCCAGTTAAAAGAAATACTTGTTTTCAACATCATCATCCCTCGAATTTTTGTGTTTCTTTATTCTTCTTTTTCTTTTCATTTATAAGGAAATATTTTAAGATTTTTATCATTTTTGTTACTTTGACATTTTGTGTAATTGAAATTCCTTTTTGTTGCTTTCAAATAAATGTCACTTCTAGCAAATTTACAATCATTTCAATTTACATACATACATACATACACATACTCACATACAGGTATGGTGTTATATACACATGTGCTTTCGGTTGTCTTCCATTCACATAATTCTCTAAAGGCAGACTATAAACAAATACCTTATATGAGCATTCATAGTTACTACGAGTTTTTCCATAGACAAACATACATACGCACTCACATATAGATATGCCCGCTCTAAGCCACAAATCTAAACGTCACCACAGTTAACCAATTGAACGCAAAAATTACCTGTAAATAGGAATTCACATACACCTTGCACCACCAAGTGCACAGTGGGCTAGGATTTTAAATAAAATCGAATAAATATTGGGTTCTACTACAGAACATTATAAGAACCAGTAAGGTAAGTAGTAAAGTCGGACGGGGCCGACTATGTGATACCCCTCACCACTTTGGGTACTTTCAACCGATGCCTTTTCGGAAGACCATTACATAAAATTTCATGAACTAAAATATGCGGGGATGGTCCGTGTAACGAAATTTTAGTTTTTCGACTGTCAAAAAGGTGTAAACGTCGAAAGCGTCATATACTTATGAAATGTAATAAATGTAGTAAACGTCATTTATATCAATATTTTTACATGTATCTGACTATTCCTTACTAGAACTGATAAAAAAAGGTGACAAACGAAAAGTACTAAAAAGTACCAAATGTGATACCATTTGTATTTGGCGAACCGGCGGAGCTAGAACTCTGAAATTTGGTTTGGTGGTCGTTGATGGAGTGTAGGATAGTTGTACCAAAGGGTTTTTGGAAATTCGAACTATAACTATCCGAAAAGTACGAACATGTACTAAATGTTGTACAATTCTGTAGCATGTGAACGGATAGTGTTAAAAACTTGAAAATTGGAGTGTGAATTAATGTTGAGAAGTAAGGTCCCTTTAAGTAGATGGTTTTGAAAGCGTGTACTAATGTGTACGAAAAGTACTATATGGTACTATATTTGGTACAAATATAATTTGGACATACAAATTGAGCTGGAATCCTGGAATTTGAAATTAAAATTACCGTCGGAGTGTAGGATTGGGATAAGAACGTAGTTTTGGAAATTTGTTACTTATGTGTACGAGAATTACTAAATCGTACTATAATCGGTACAGTGTGGATTTTGGTGATCCTATATGCGGGAAAAATTAAATTTGGACTAAGGATCTGTGTAGGGGTGTGGGATTTGGGGTCAGGATTCAGTTTAAGAAAGAGTTGGAATCCAGAAACTTGGATTTAGGATCACTATGGGGGTGTAGGTTTGTGGTAAGAAGGAGGTTTTAGAAATTCATACTACTGTGTACTAAATTTGGCACAATTTGAATTGTGGGTGAACCGATAGAATTGGAAGCCTGAAAATTGGATTTAGGATCATTGTGGTGGTGTATGATTGGGGTACGTAGAAAGTTTTGGAAATTTGTACTAATGTATACTAAATTTGGTGCAATCAAAATTGTGGGTGGACGGACAGAATTGGAATCCTTAAACTTATATATATATATATATATATATATATTTGGGAGCTATATTTAAATCTGAACCTATTTCAATTAAACTTTCGTCACATTAGGTTATACGATCTTTAACACGTAGTGCAAAATTTTGTGTCCACATTTAGCGTTTTGGGCCTATCGCCCATATTTTGGGTCTTGTTGCATCACATACTTAAAATCGGAGAAAAATATATACAGGAGCTATATCCAAATCAGAACCGATTTTCACGAAACTTGACACATCATTCTAGACTTAATTCGAAGCCTATACCGGGACTTTGGTGCACCATTTACGTTAAATCGGACGAAAATACCTATGGGAGCTATAGCGTGCAAATCGAAAAATTATAGTGACTTTGGTGCACCATTTACATTAAATTGGACGAAAATATATATGGGATCTATATCTAAATCTGAACCCATTTTACCCAATTTCAATAGGGTCTGTCCTGGAGCCAAAAAGTTGAGTTGTGCCAAATTTCATCCAATGCAACCTGTACTTTGTTTACAATTTAACATGGACAGACAGACGGGCATGCATAAATGGACTCAAGAGGAACTATGAGTCTATCTCGTTTCCTTTTGCCTGTTACAAACATATGCACATACACATAATACCCTGTGTGGTGAAGGGTATAATTAAAGCCAATTTTTTGAAGGTGTGCCCAAATTCCCAAAAGTATCGAATATTGGCGGTACCATTATCGGAGTCGGTGCTATAAAAAAGGTGAATCTACATTTTGTACACGCTGCGAAATCAACATGCCAATTTATATCAAATTGCTTTTTTATAAAAACCATCCAGTGAAATAGTTTATACCCTATATTTGGGGAAATACTCAAAATGGGATACCTTTATATGGGGCTACGAGAAAATGTGGACCTATGCCAAGAAATTTTTGCATGAATAATTTGAGAACGCCGTGAGCCAATTTATAGCCATTTTGATTTTAAAGTGATGATAATAGATACAAAAATACCTGAAATCTGCAGGTGCAGTTATATGGGGCTGTATCAAAACATGGACCGAGAGACCTAACTTTTCATACCAGTAGTTGTTTTGATATGGAAGATATATTAGTGGTTCAGTAGTAAATGACCCGCAAATGGGTATTTACCGACGCGGGTATTTACCCGGTAAATACCATCTCTACTTATGGGATTGCCGGTGTTGCAAAATTGTTGTGACATTTAGTATACTCTCAAGCTTATGGTGGACCGCTTTTATAATAAAAATTAATATTTGCATTATTCGCCCAGAAATATATGTTGTAGCACTTGTAAAACGAGGGGTTTAACAATTTTGACAAGTCGAACTTGTTATACCCTTCAACATTAAAATTTTCTTAAAAAGGTTGTGACATTTGTATGGGGAGTATGTGTTTGCATATTGGTTATGTATGCTCTGAGAAAGTTACAGGCACTCAGGAGTGACGATTGGGATGGGAAATTAAACAGAACGCGTCCAAAGTCAACGTTATTGCAAAAAAAAAAAAAAAACTGTCAGCCTCCAAGAACTCAAAATACAAAATTACAAATCTGTCTGTTTGAAAATTCGTTTAAAACCTTCACACAACCCGGAATGCCTCCCGTTCCTTAAAAAAATCAAATATGTGGATGACCTTTTCATGTGGTATATGTAAAAACTTGGACCTATGTTGATCATTTTCTGCTTAGATATATGACAGCCTCCAAAAAAACCTTGAGTGACAAACTACAGCCATTGCGGTTGGAAAATGGGACTAAACACGGTAGGATTATATCGTGGGGGTTTTATATATATAAAACGTGGACTGATGTACACCATTTGCAATACCAAACATTCTAGGGGCAATATCAATGTCAGCCTACAATTCCAGAATTTATAGTATTTTATGAAGTTCCCGAAAAATATTTAGGGGGTTTGAAAACTGTAATTCTAATTTAAAAAAACACTTGGCCCCATTTAAATAGGATAAGGTTGATTTTAATTTCCCCCACTGTTCCAATGTAAAACATTCATTTTCAAAATACCACAGAGATTGTTTTTTGTTGTTCACTCAGTGTACAACATTATCATAACGCGCCGATCATTAGAACCACTTTCAGGTTATTTCATTTGAGTTAATAAATGGATAGACACAAAAATACACTTCATTCAGCAACAACAGGAATAACAACAGCAGCGACGTACATAACTAATGAAGATGTTACTATGCCGCCAGCATAACTAACATAACTGATCGTTCTACAGCATGATAAAAACATACCAGTAGACCAGTAATGTCACACGTTGTGGCACATAGCTGCTATCCATGAAAGTCGGCGGGTTGCTAGGTGTACATATCAGGAAAAAGCAACAACAACAAAATAATGAAACAAAACGTAATTTTAACAAATCTCTGAAGACAACATTAAAAAATTGTATTGTAAACGTGTTACCCATAAATATATTTTTGGGGGATTTCGTTTCAATTGTTTATGGTTTTTTGTTTTAGATATATGTTTGCATGTTTTCAGCATACTACTTATCTGCCACTGAGATAAATGTTTTGAATGTTTTTGTTTTCTGTTTAACAACATCGCTCTTATCCAAAAACAAAATCAATTAAATCCCTGTTAAAATTGTCGAAATGTCTTTATGAGTTTTAAAATCCACATAAGAGGTTTGATTTTGGACTAAGCATATAAATGATGGTGTTATGCAATAGCTAATTGTTAAAATTGACAATGATTTAGATTGCCAAAAGCCATAAATATAAGGATTTACAAAGTTTGTTCTCGTATCTGATTTTGCTTTTAAAGCAAAGAATATGTTCCATGCATAAAATTTGTTTATCTGCAATAATAGTGGGAGTTACATCTAAATATTTACTTACTTGCTTACGTATTCAGATATTATTTAGTAATCCATTACCATACTAGAGGGTGGAAATATAGCGTTGATCGCACAACGCCTATAATTTTCGGTGATGATCACATAATAATTTTGGCATAAAGTGGACCAAGAACTTATTTGTTGTGTGTTTTTTCGAGTCGATCTATAGACAATTACAAGCCGAAGATCACAACACAACCCACGGTAAAGGAAATCTGGACAAGTAATTAGAATGGCTGTATTGAAAATGTCGCGAAATATTGCCCAGGCTCGGAATAAACATCGGCAGAAAGTTATAGTTGGTTGGTAGTTGTGTAGGGTAACGTATGGTCGGCTCCGTCCAGTGGTTTAATTTTGTTACACAATTAAAATAATTATACCCTACACAACTATGTTCTCAGGGTATTATAGCTTTGTGCAGCCCCAAAAGTTTGTAACGCCGCGAAATATTGGTCCTAGACCCACCTTTAAGTATACTGATCGTCATATGTCGACTAGCTGAATCGATCTAGACATGTGTGTCCGTCCGTCCGCCCGTCTGTCCATTATAATTTGTAAACACGATACAGGCCACAGTTATGGACCAATCTTCACGAAATTTTGCATGTAGTATGTGTACCAACCAATGAAGACCCCTATTGTTTTTGGAAAAGATGGGTTAATATTTAGGGGATGAAATGGACCAAATACTAAATTTTTGTCGGGTTTTCTGGTCGCTCCAGAGGCCGCAATGCCCAAACACCGCGAATTTTTGCAAGGCGAAGGGTATCGGTCCAAAAAATAAGCATGTCTGTTTTGATAAAGATCGGTCAATATTTAGCGGGTCAAATGGACCCTAACTTTAGTGTGAAAAATTACAAAATTTGTATTCTATAGCGTATATATTTACCACTGAAGGACATAGACCCGATAAGTTGATAGTATATCCACGAGGAGTGGTTGACTTTTAAATTGGTACCAATTATATAGTCGTAGGTACTCGAATGCGGGAGTTACACTTAACATATATTACTTAGTAACCTATTACCACACTGGAGGGCGGAAATATAGCGCTGATCGCTTTGAAATGTTCCATGAGGTTCCAGTTATGGTCAAGGACAACCCCTAAAATGTTAGGTGATAATCAGATAAAATTTTTTCGGATGAAGTGGACCAAAAACTTAATTATTTGTACTTTTCGAGTCGAAACCCGAACATCACAACACAACCCACGGTGAATCTGGACAAGTAATTAGAGGGCTGTAATGATTATTAGTAACATTTGCAGACCTCTATCCAGTCAAAAGTGTGCAAATATCGCGTAATATTGCCCAATCTCAGAATTAGAACCGCAGAAAGTTCGATTTTCATGGAAGTTGTGTATGGTATCGTATGGTCGGCCCCGTCCGGACCATGATCCGTCTGTCTGTTGACATTTCGGTCCAAGTTTCCTAGCAATATATCAAGGAGGTTGATAAATATATATCCCGCCTCGTTGTCGGGTTTTGAAAGTTTATGCGCATATTCCCACCAAAGTGTACAATATTTGAACAATATTTGTGCAGATAATTGGACTTATATACAGAGCGCTGAATGTAATTTTCTACCTATAGGAAAGCTGGAGACATTTTTCTTCCTATAGGAGAGCTGTTGGAATAGTTGCAGGTATTTGTCTTCCTTTGAAATAGCTAGAGGTATTGTTCTTCCTATAGGAGAGCTGGAGGTATTCTTCCTCCACTATCAGAGCTGCAGGTATTCTTCTTGTGGAAGTGCTGGAGGTATTATTCTACATGAAAAGCTGCAGGTATTCTGTTTCCTGTGGAAGAGCTGCAGTTATCCTTCTTCCTGTGGAAGAGCTGCAAGTATTATTCTTCCTTTGAAAGAGCTGCATGAATTCCTCTTCCTGTGGAAGAGCTGCAGGAGTTTTCTTCCAATGGAAGAGCTGGAGGTATTCTTCTTCCATTTTTTCGGTATTTTAAGCTGTAGCTGAATTCCTATCGAAGTGGCTGTAAATTGGCATTAGGAGATCGTGGAGAGCGAAAATAACATATCGCTCATATAAAGGTCTCAATCCCTTTCCGTTTTTGTTTTGCCGCATTTTCTACCGATGCTGGTTTTTGGAAAACCTTTCTTCAGGCATTTTTCTACATAGGACCAAGTTTTCATATAGCCCTCATATCATATAGCAATTTTTTAATAAGTCCATGTTTTTGAATAGACTGCATATAAAGTTTTCATAAATTTTCCTATTCTAGTTTTCCAACCGGAGTGTCTGTAATTTGATATAAAAATAACTGAACTTAAATCATGTCGGAAAGGACCCATCGATTATTTTCTTCTGAACTAAAATGTTTAAATAACGCAAATCTAAACTTGACACATAGTAATATTTCTACCAAACCTATGTTAGGTCCAAAGATAGAACCGTTTTCCACTAGGGTACACAAATTAACACAAAGCGAGTGGATAATCTGATTTGGCCCAAAATTTGGAGAATATATAGTATATTTTTTCTTCTGGTGCCTCTCTTACAAATAGTCAAGGCTGTGAAAAATATTTTAAATTGCGAAATTTGTCTGCTGATTCTGGGGAGGAGTAATGCCTTAAGTGTCATCGCTTCAGGTTTCGAAAGTGTAAACGGACATTAGGGTTTCCCTTTGCTGGCACACTAGCCTGGCTTCAGTAGCGTTCGGTGCTAACGCTCTTAGAAACAAGCCTGCGAAATCTAGGTGGCTATCGACAAATAGAGGACTTCAGTCATTTACTCGTCTTTCAATTTATTCAACTGTTTCAGCATTAGAGTAGATAATCTGTCTGGATAGAAGAGCTTGAGGTCTTCTTCATAGAAGAGCTTGAGGTCTTCTTCATAGAAGAGCTTGAGGTCTTCTTATAGAAGAGCTTGAGGTCTTCTTATAGAAGAGCTTGAGGTCTTCTTATAGAAGAGCTTGAGGTCTTCTTATAGAAGAGCTTGAGGTCTTCTTATAGAAGAGCTTGAGGTCTTCTTATAGAAGAAGAGTCTTCTTATAGAAGAGCTTGAGGTCTTCTTATAGAAGAGCTTGAGGTCTTCTTATAGAAGAGCTTGAGGTCTTCTTATAGAAGAGCTTGAGGTCTTCTTATAGAAGAGCTTGAGGTCTTCTTATAGAAGAGCTTGAGGTCTTCTTATAGAAGAGCTTGAGGTCTTCTTATAGAAGAGCTTGAGGTCTTCTTATAGAAGAGCTTGAGGTCTTCTTATAGAAGAGCTTGAGGTCTTCTTATAGAAGAGCTTGAGGTCTTCTTATAGAAGAGCTTGATGTCTTCCTATAGAAGAGCTTGAGGTCTTCCTATAGAAGAGCTTGAGGTCTTCCTATAGAAGAGCTTGAGGTCTTCTTATAGAAGAGCTTGAGGTCTTCTTATAGAAGATCTTGAGGTCTTCTTATAGAAGAGCTTGAGGTCTTTTTATAGAAGAGCTTGAGGTCTTCTTATAAAAGAGCTTGAGGTCTTCTTATAGAAGAGCTTGAGGTCTTCTTATAGAAGAGCTTGAGGTCTTCTTATAGAAGAGCTTGAGGTCTTCTTATAGAAGAGCTAGAGGTCTTCTTATAGAAGAGCTTGAGGACTTCTTCTTTTTTCCCCTCAAAAAAGTGTGTGAAAACTATTCGAAATATCGATAGTTGTATATTGAATTGCATGAATACTTATTCCTGCCAATGTATTTTGACGAATGGCCGATGTGTCCTTTTATCGCTATATTTACAAATGGTAGAATACCCTCAAATTGCAATGCGGATGGATGGATATCAGGGATGGATGGAATGAAATTTTTTCACAGTAAATTTATGTCTGCAACAGCGATTTTTTTCATTTTGTACTACCGGGCACGCCCCCCCCGAAATGAAATCCTGTGTACGTTGCTGATGGATATGTATACGATTAAGACGGATGTACGTATATATGAATATAAAAACATACAACAAGTTGCATAAGACCAACATTTATTTTCAGGCATAACTAAGCCATTGCCCCAGTTATTGTAAGCCACAAAAAGGCAATTAACTTTAGCTTCCCTTTACTATATCACCATAACTGTATTCAATTGGCCCAATAAGTAGTGGGAATTTTTAAGCCGTTAATATTCCGATCATATCGTCATATTAAACACTTGGTTTGTAAATATTTTTCCCAATATCATCCGTTAAGCAAAAATGAAAAAAAAACTCAAAACGTTATTAAATGTTTGCATTTTCTTTAGAACGTGTTATGTCTGTGCCCGTACTGCTGCTGACTAAGTTAGCTGTGCCTTTTTTGTTCAGCGGTATTTCCCGACATTCTACTGCTATAGCACACAGCAAAGCACACCTTTTTTGGCTTAAAGTGAATAACCCTTTTAAGCCAAATGTGGGTGTATGTGTGTCTGGCTGTTTGTTGTTATTGTCACTATTCCCGTTGCTTTGTTGCATTTCAAACTTATCAATGAAATGCATTCTCATTATAACCGTAAAATGGTAGAAATGCATATATGACTGTCGGAATGTGTGCGTGTGTGTGTATGGTCATATGATTGTATGTATTTCTGGTTGGAATCTAGAAATGTGCAGTAGTGACATTCACGGGTTTGTTTTGTATTTCTAAAAATGCTTGACATCAAAAACCACTGAATGCTCGACGCTCGAACGCCATCAATGACGGTAACTACGAGTAAATGAAAGCGACAAAAACACACACAAAGTATTATTAAATGTTAACTATAAAACGTTATAAATTGCCAACTGTTACAGCGGTGGTTTGTCGAACGAGCGATCGAACAAACGAATGTAAAGGGCATATGATGCATATTAATGGCCAAATTCCAAAAACCGCTAAAATGTAAATGGCTCGAGTACCAACTACTGCCGTCATCACTCCTTCCAACTTGCAGCCATCATTGGCTGACATCAAGAAACCATCTTTGCCACCACCGCTGCCGCCCCCGTTGAAACACGTAACATTACCACCGGTTGTTGTGGCTATTGGCAATTTGTGCGAATTTTTTGCACTGTACGATGTGATTTGACGTTCTGTGCGTTATTAGAATTGTGCAAAAAATTTGTACGAATGTAATTAAAATTCAATTATATCGAATAAAAGTAATTAAGATTTATGCAATTTCTGTTTCCCTTCATAGCGAGGGCAACATATTTTAATTTTTGCAGTCGTTTTTTCTTTTTGTGTTAAGAAATGTTGTGGTATGAATGTGATGGCATAGTTAAGGTGTAATGTACCTGTTTCAAAATGTGCACCATTAAAAAATCATTAAACCATTTTTTGTTTTATTTAATTTATTTTCTGGGGTAAAAGTATGACATAATAAATTGTCGAAAATGCAATAGCTGCAAAATGATTTGTTAAAAATTTGCAAATTAAAAAATTATCGAAAATCATTTGTTAAAAATGGTATTTAGAAAGTTTTAAAAATGAATTAAACTTACTACCTTATATATGGAGGAGCTTAAACTTTTGGGGACCTCATATAATACATATTCTTCATCAGAATAAAAATCTACGTCCACGAGCCAGGTCCGTTTGTCTGCCAGTTGAAATGATGCAGCAATATTTAACATATAGCTTTGAAATTTCGCACATATTGCTACCAGTCTTAGGAGGGGATATTTCGGTCCAAGTCATGGTATTCTGAATTGTCGGCACGTTTTTCAGCCGAATTTGCTTTAGGTTAGATTGAAAAGAGATGTGAATAATATCACCACATATTCTGTATTTTTTGAAAATATCTTCAGTCTTCTCTATTCACACTCCCTCAGATTGGTTAGTCCGTGAATAGTGTCGTATCCCAAGAATTGTTAATGCGTTTCGTTGTCTTCCCCACAACATCTGCACCTGCTGCTACCATCGTATCCAATCTTGAGTAGATGTGCCTTCAGGCTAAGGTGTCCCGTAAGAATACCCGTCAATTTGCTTTTTTCTTTTTTGTTTGGCGTTAGTATTTGCTTGGTTTTGTCTTCATTTGGGCCACCCCACATTATCCCAAAGAGTTTTGTGGGTCTTATTCGTCCATGCCCTCATTTCATGGCAGTGCTCATTGTGGGTAGTGCAGTGGCACTTCTAGCTAGTTGGTTGGCTATCTCGTTGCCTGTTACTCCTGTGTGACTCGGTACTTATATAATTCGTACAGGTAATTGTTGTGAAAAATCCTGTAAGATCGTACTGTGCTGTGTAAGGCAAAGAGAAATTTCGGTACCCGGTTCTTCAATAAAAAGTCCCAGTCCAGTTTTTCCTCCTAGTCGAAAGTCATCTGTATAGCAAAAGTTACCAGCAGGCATCTGAACTGGTGTTCCGCTATTCCATTGTTCTCTATCCGGTATTATCGTTTCGCACTGTGGGAGTACTCTCGTTCCTGCTATGCGGTCTGAATCAAAGGTATTCTGGGCCCAATAGTGCCTGTGATATGTTCTTGTGTGGTATGTTATGTCCGGTGTATATCCATGTCTCTTGTCTCTTGGATGTATATACATTATTGTCTCCACTGCCCTTGTTGATGTTGTCTTCATTGCCCCACATATTTCTAGGCAACACGTTCACTAAACTTTCTGTAACGCTTTTACATTCCATTTTTATAACCTTCACCACACTGTGGTACAGTGCATTATGTCTTTGTGCATATGTTTGTAACAGGCAAAAGGAAACATGGTTCCTTTTGAGAATATGCATAGAATCACTTTCTATGTCGATTTATACATGTCCGTATGTCTGTCCGTCCATCCGTCCGTCTGTCCATGTTAAATTGTAAACAAAGTACAGGTCGCATTTATAATCCGAATTGGATGAAATTTTTGAAATTTTGGGTCATACCTCAATTTTCCAACTTTTGTATGTTGGTAGTTCGTTTTCTACTGGCTGGCATAACATAACCACATAAAATCTCTAAAAAACCACTCACAAATTAATGCTCGGTTTCGCTTAAGAACAGTATTATTATTTTTTTATGATCGCAGACGTTGATCGGTTCATCCTTTTTCGGGTTTTCCACAAAAACATTTCACATGTAGTTTACTGTGTGGCTTTTCTGATTTAAAAAAAAATCTTAAAACAAACCTGTTAAAAATAATGGGAATTCACTTTAATGAACCACCCCCAAAATAGAATAGAAGTCCTGTTCTCTATTTTCAAAAAAAAAAAAAAACTCTAGTAGTCGATTTTAACAATATTCCCTAGACACTAATTTTTTATCATTAACAAAAATTTGCAATGCAAGAAAAATATTATAACCGCTTGGTGCCAAGTCCGGACCGTATGGCGGATGCTTCCCAACCAAGCTTCCGAAGTTTCTGGCGAGCCACTGTAGATGTGTGTGGCCTATCGTTGTTCTGGTGGAACACGACACCTCTCCTGTTGGCCAATTCTGGCCGTTTCTGGTCAATTGTCAATGGCTTAAAACAGTTTTATGGTCGATTTTTAGCTCCTGGGCCATGTTGCGAGAACTAACATGCCGGTCAAATTCGATCATTTATTTTTTCGCCGACGTGCATCATTAAAAACAAAAATTCCTGAACGGAATCTATGAAAGCATAATTGTACATAATTGGCAGTTACAATATCGGAACCATAAACACCATTCACAATTTTAGCCGCTTGACTTGCATTTTCGTCTTTGACAAAAAAAGCTGTAAAATGTACCGAATTTTCACTTTGTTCACTTACATTTTTAACACCCTGTATGTCACAACTAAATGGACCAAACCAAAAAACAGCAAATTATTTTTTACTGCGAAATGTCACCCTTCCAACGAGCATACATCTGAAATTGTTTGATCGATACTTCACGAGAAATCTATCTCTATCTACCGAAAAAGTAATGGATTTCTTTTCCCCCAAACTAATAAATCAGTCTTGTCTCACAAACTTGGAATTTTGCATACATGTATTTGAAGACTCAAAGAAGTTATTCTTTTCGATGCCGATCTCTGAAACTTCAGAATTTCCAAAATTCCAACGAAAAAAATGGAGACTATAAGCCAAGCCTTTCCATTTCGACAAAAATGTTAACCTTGTTTCTTTTATTTTTGACTCTATATGAGACCTTTGTCGAAACATGAACCAATATCGAAATTGTCCATAATACTGGATTTCAATCACTTAGGTGGGAATAAGCAACTAACCCCCTCAAACTATCAAAATAGGGCTTAATAAATGAATGAAAATGGAAACTCGACTATATTAATTACAGCTTTTTAGAGCAAAAAACCAGATAACTTCTTTAAATTTGAGAAAAACAAGGTGTTCGACTCTTTGGTTACAAAAATGAAATCACACATTTACAATCAGAGCTTAACTAAATTTCCACAAATTTGTAATCTATATCATATTTTATCTTTGTTATATATGAAGGCAGTGTTATCATATTTCAAACATTTCCGCATAGTCTACATTACCCAAAATTACTCTTGGTAGATTGTCTACCCAATGAGAATCCAATATAAACACGTAATCAAAATTCGAAGATTTTACATATACCGTTATATTAGAACTACCCTAAAAGAGAGCCAATATTAATTAATTTTTAGAAGAAAAAATTGCACGCAATGAGGCTCATATTAACGTGCTCAATATAAGGAACATGAATCGATATATCCCTTTTGTAAAATGTCAAATACGGCGATTTCATTGAATCGATATTAAATGTTATTCCGATCAATGGTATATTTACTTCTTCTAACAACAATTGAAGGTCTTCTAGCAACAATTCAAAGTGTCTCCAACGAAATGAAAAAAGGATTACAACACTTTTGACTGGTTTTGGTTATTATCAAGCAAAATATATTATTATTTATTAATAAGAAATCTGTGGGTGGTGTGGATGAAATATTTCATAGCGATCACTGATTAAGTGTCGGGGATTCACACAGCCGATTGATCATTTATAAAATTTTCAATTGAAAAGATACAATTAATTTATTCATTATTTCACGCTTCATCGTTTTTAACATGAATTATTATTTAATATTTTAAAAAATGATTTTGTATAATACAAATTGAAATTGTATTGTGTGTGTTACATATGTTTTACGAAAATCATTAATATCCATTCATCCATTAACAGCTGTTAACATTAGAAAGTAATTTCAATAGATGAACTCAATTTGAGCTCATTGTTCGGCTAATACAACGACTCATTTCATGGTCATGTTTTTAATGAATTTTCAAATATTTCACAGTTTCCCAAGTACACGTGCATAATATGCTGGTTGGTCTTTTGGGATTTTTGTTTTTTTCTTTAATGATGCAAACATCATTATAAACCGAAGAGACAAAAACAATAAATATTTATAGTGAAATTAAACATAAAGCTAAGTATGTTAGGTTTTTTTTAGCAAATGCACTAAGCCATGTCAATAACCTCTGTATTACTTTCAGTCAGATTTAACACTAGACGAAAATCTCATTCGCCTTCGGAAAAATATTCATTTTTATCTATGATTTTTTATATAATTTTTATACCCTACACAACTATGTTGTCAGGGTATTATAGCTTTGTGCAGCCCCAAATGTTTGTAACGCCGCGAAATATTGGTCCTAGACCCACCTTTAAGTATACCGATCGTCATATCTCGACTAGCTGAGTCGATCTAGACATGTGTGTCCGTCCGTCCGTCCGTCCGTCCGTCCGTCTGTCCATTATAATTTGTAAACACGATACAGGCCACAGTTATGGACCAATCTTCACGAAATTTTGCATGTAGGATGGGTTCTGGCCAATGAAGACCCCTATTGTTTTTGGAAAAGATCAGTTAATATTTAGGGGATGAAATGGACCAAATACTAAATTTTTGTCGGTTTTTCTGGTCGCTCCAGAGGCCGCAATTATGGCCCAAACACCGCGAATTTTTGCATGGAGAAGGGGATCGGGCCAGAGAATAAGCATGCATGTTTTGATAAAGATCGGTCAATATTTAGCGGGTCAAATGGACCCTGACTTTTGTGTGAAAAATGACAAAATTTGTATTCTATGGCATATATATTTACTCCTGGAGGAGTGGTTGGCGTTTAAATTGATACCAAATATAGTGATGTATCTACTCAGATGTGGGAGTTACAGTCAAATATTTACAGGTGCTTACGTATTCAGATATTATTTAGTAACCCATTACCACATTAGAGGGAGAAATATCGCGCTGATGGCTTTGAAATTTTTCATGAAGTTCCAGTTATGGTCAAGAACAACGCCTACAATTTTCGGTGATGATCAGATTAAAATTTTGGGATGAAATGGACCGAAAACATAATTTTTTGTGTGTTTTCAAGTAGAGTATAATCCGAAAATCACAACACAACCCACCGTGAAGGTAATCTGGACAAGTAAATAGAAGGACTGTACTGAATATTCGAAAAAAGTAAGGAAGAGGTGTTGTTAACCTCTAATCGGACAAGAGGGGGCAAATATCACGAAATATTACTCCGACTCGGAATAAACATCCTCAGAAAGTTAGAGTTCGTGGTAGTTGTGTAGGGTATCGTATGGTCGGCCCCGTCCGACTATACTGCTCCGCTCACTGGTTTTTAAGTTTTTTTTGTTGTTGTTTATAATTATTGTTATATGGAGAGCTAACAAGCCATAGCTTCGCGACAATGATGCAGTTGAGATTATTATCAGCAGTATGAACAGCAACAGCGGCATCATCATCATCTTTGTCGTCAGCATCTTCTGTTGAGTGCATTTGGTAGTGGGAAGTAAATTGAAATTTTATGGAAATTATATGTCTTTTGATTTCAATGAAGCTGCTGACAATGTGTGACAAATGCAGTTTACTGACACATGTCATTCTCGTCTTTTATATAAAAAAGTTTTATTCAAATACTCATTCATCTTGCGAATGTGATGGGAGGACGTTTAGGTGTCAACTTAAAAATGAAATATAATTCTTTGGGTAATTTGTACATTTATTTGTATTCTATGAAGTTTAAAAATAAAAGAAAAAATATTATAATACAAGTTATTCTTTGAACGTTAGTTTTTTTGTTTCATTTGCCATTGCATTGATATCATCCTCTACACCATCATCATTGCCAAAAATAGTCATTGCATATGGGTTTGCCAGAGTTGCTGGGTGCTGTCTGCCGTCTTACGTGCCACGCAAAAATATTTTCAGAATGATTATAGGAAAAACGTGCCATTAAATGCATAACGTATTGAAGGTGGATACCTACAACAAAACGAAAAAAAAATAAATAAAATATATATGCATGCATGTCATAACATCATCATCTGCATTGGTAGTAAGTGTTTTTGTTAAGTGCAAATTTATATTCAATTAGGGTATTAAGTAGTTTGCATACATATGTATGTATCTGATATAATAGTGGTTTTTTGGTAAATTTGTTATGTATTAACAACAATTAGTTCATCGTAAAATAAATTACGGATGTGGCATTTAAATACCCCTGGATATACCAACACTTGACAACAAGATTAGGGATTAAGTGCCCCATACAACAGTTTGAGAATGTATGGGTGCGAAGATCAAAAAAGTTTTGATTTTGGAAATGAATCCCTCTCAACCCGTTGAGTCTTTTTAATTGTACAAAAAATAATGTAAAAAGCTTTTGTTATGGCGATATGCAAATAAAAATTTATTTTAAAATATAAAACAAAAAAAAAACAAACATTTTATAAACGAAAAAACATTTTAATAGTCTACTACATCCCAGCCAACATTTTTCGCAAATTGTAATTGTACTGTTAGAAGATTAAAATGCTTGAATACGCGCGTGATTTCTGATCGTAATTTACTCAATCATCCAGAGAAAAGTGAGACCTGGCGCCAGTTTTCTATACCAACAACATATGACTCTTCCTCGGCATTAGATTCGAGTCATTGCCGATCTTTTTCTAATGTTTTAGGTGATTTTTTTCTCTTTGCTACTCTATCTTTTTCGTGTTGAAACATTTTTCCAGAATACTATTCATTTCCTTGTCGTTGCTTGCATATTTCAGAAGACAAATATCTAAAAGAAAACATATTTTTTTCTTAATAAAAAACGATAATTGTCTTATAAATGTCAGCTTACTTTTGATTGCCTATACTATGAAGCATTTTTCAGCGATGGGCTTAGAGCCGGTCCCCTTGCAGCTGTATTGTGTAGCTTAGTTATTTGTGACACCTTCCGAGATAGATCACCAAATGTTGCAAAGATTCTTCCTTTGCCTTCGTATTTGACCTGCCTGCATATAAGGCTACCCCCCAATTTTCGGTCTTTTGGGGTTTTTAAGCGCTTTTTCAACCGAATTCACTGTAATTTGGTACGGGTTCTTATTGGGTACCAATTTTCTCCAATAAAAGTTATAAATATAGGTCCACTTTTTCTGGTAGCTCCCATATAACGGTACTCCAATTTTTCAGTATTTTGGGGAGTTTGATCCCTTTTTTCAACCGAACTGGCTATAATTTAGTACTAGGGTTCGTATTGGGCTTAGAGCCGGTCGCCTTGCAGCTGTATTGTGTAGCTTAGTTATCTGTGACACCTTCCGAGATAGATCGCCAAATTTTGTATAGAGTCGTCCTTTGTCTTCGTACTTGACCTGTCCCCATATAAGGTTTTTGAGCGCGACCGAATTGGCTCTAATGTAATATTTTGGGTTCTTATTGGATAACACATCTCTTCTTAAAAATTATAAATATAGTTCTATTTTTTCGGGTAGTCCCTATATAAGGGTATTCCTAATTTTCGGTATTTTGGGTTCTTGAGCGCGTTTTTCAATTCGCTGCAATTTGGTTTTTTATAGTGGTATATGGTATCAACAAATTATTAATATTCGCCCCATATATCCTTCTTTATACCCTTCACCACACTGTGGTACTCGGTATTGTCTTTGTGCGTATGTTTGTAACAGGCAAAACGAAACGAGATAGACATATGGTTCTTTTGAAAATATGCATAGAATCACTTTCTGAGTCGTTTTACGCATGTCCGTCCGTCCGTCCACGTATTTTTGTGAACAAAGTACAGGTCGCATTTATGATCCGATTTGGATGAAACTTGGCATAGGTCACTTATTTGACCTAAGGACGAACCCTATTGAAATTGGAAAAAATCGGTTCAGATTTAGATATTGCTCCCATATATATTTTCGTCCGATTTACTGTAAATGGTGCACCAAAATCCCTATATATATATTTCGATTTGCACGAAATTTGGCACAGCGTAATGAATTAGGTCCAGAATAATATGTGTTAAGTTTCCTGAAAATCGGTTCATGTTTAGATATAGATCCCATATATATTTTCGTCCGATTTAATGTAAGTGGTCCCCCAAAAGTTCCATATATCTTTCGATTTGCATGAAATTTAGCACAGGGTAATGAATTAGGCCTAGAATGATGTGTGTTAAGTTTCCTGAAAATCGATTTAGATTATATATTTTCGTCCGATTTAAGGTAAATTGTGTACCAAAGTCCCTTAATATCATTCGGTAATGAATTAGGTCTAGAATGATGTGTGTTAAGTTTCCTGAAAATCGGTTCAGATTTAGATATAGCTTCTATATCTGACCAAATGAAAAATTTAGTATAGGTTGCAGAATGACATGTTTATGGATCCAATGTCATTTTACTGGTCCTTTAAAAATGTGACGTCTGTTAGGATTCATCTGTTGAATATACCCTAAGTGATGAAGGGTATTATATAGTCGGCCCGACTTCATTACTTTTCTTAGTGGTTTTATAATAAAAAATTGTTATCTGATTTGTTCCGCTTTTAGGGTTTGGTTTTAAGAATCTGTTGTAATCATTCTACCTGCGAAGGACATCGTAAAGGAAGGTATTGTGATGAAAAATTTTTTGTAATGACACTTTCCATATTGAACCCAATCCCCGAAATAAACCTGTGTACTTTGTTGATGGCTTCGGTTTGTAGAATTGTCGGTAAAGGTCCACTTTTTGCTATTTTCAACATATTTCCATTTCAAGTACTTGTCACTATACCTATGGTGGATTGTATCCAAAGTTCGACCAGGCCAAACTTAACGCTATTTTCACTTGTTTTTTCAAAATATATATTTTTTTTGTGAAACTTAATCTTAAATTAAAATCATGTTTATACGGTGGATAAGCTATCAATTGGATGTTCTGGTGGTCATAAAAGCCATTTAAGCTAATGAGTTACATCTCGTGTGTTGTATTCGCCAGGTATCTGTAATTCCAAACACCAGACATTTCGGAGCTATACCAAAAATCATTTTTTTAACTTCAAAAAATTGGATTGAAAAATTAGAGCCACTTCTATGAGAAAATGAGGCTAAAAATGTTAAAGTACCGAAATTGGGGTGAGGTCTATGTTAAAAACCAGTAAGGAAAGTAGTAAAGTCGGACGGGGCCGACTATATGATACCCTTCACCACTTTGGCTATATACAACAGATGAATCTTAACAGACGCGTGAAAATGAAATTGGACCCATAAACATCTCTTTCTGCAACCTATACTAAATGTTTCATATCAGATATAGAGTTGATTCTTTTCAATGGGACATAATTATGTAAATCAATTTAAATCATATATCAATCGAATACCCGTTGATTATTTGGATACATATCTTATAAACATGAGGAGTTTGGTACACCATTTACTTCAAATCGGACGAAAATATGTATATAAGCTATATAGGTTATATAAATTATATAACTTTGGGTCTTTGGTGCACATTTTACTTAAAATTAGACGAACCTATATATAGGAACTATCTCCAAATCTGAGCCAATTTCAACAAAACTTGCCACACGTTATCTCACAATAACTTCAATAAGTTGTGCAAAATTTTATGCCAATCGGACCCACCTGGGGAATTCGGTGCAGCATTTATATCTAACTTATAGGTTATACTAAGTTCATTACGAAAGATATATGTGGACGAAAATGTATATGGAAGCTATATCTAAGTCTGGAGCGGTTTCAGGAACCTTAACACAGATCATTCTATACTTCATTCAGTACGATATGCCAAATTTCGTGCAAATCGAAAAATATGTAGGGACTCTGATGCACTATTTATCTAAAATCGGACGAAAATATATATGGGAGATATATCTAAATCTGAACCGATTTTCAGGAAACTCAACACACATCATTCTAGACCCAATTCATTATGCTGTGCCAAATTTCGTGCAAATCTAGACTTCTAGACTTTATTCAATACGCTATAACAAATTTCGTGCAAATCGAAAGATATTTAGGGACTTTGGTGCACCATTTACCTTAAATCGTACGAAAATATATATGGGAGCTATATCTAAATCTGAACCGATTTGCTCGAAACTTGGCAGACATCACTCTAGGCTTAATTCAGTACGATATGCCAAATTTCGTGCAAATCGAAAGATATATAGGGACTTTGGGGCACCATTTACCTTAAATCGTACGAAAATATATATGGGAGCTATATCTAAATCTGGACCGATTTTCTCGAAAATTGGCAGACATCATTGTACGCTCAATTCAGTACGTAATGCCAAATTTGGTGCAAATCGAAACATATATAGGGACGTTGGTGCACCATTTACATGAAATCGGACGAAACTATATATGGGAGCTATATCTTAATCTGGACCGATTTTCCCGAAACTTGGCAGACATCATTCTAGACCTAAATGATTAGGCTGTACCAAATTTCGTGCAAATCGAAAGATATATAGGGACCGTTAAAATTAAATCGGTTAAATATATACATATATGGGAGCTATATCTAAATCTGAACCGATTTTTCCCAATTTCAATAGGGTTCGTCCTTGGGCCGAATAAGTAACCTATGCCAAATTTCATCCAATTCGGACGGACGGACATGCATAAATCGACTTAAAAAGTGATTCTATGTATATTCTCAAAAGGAACCATGTGTCTATCTCGTTTCCTTTTGCCTGTTACAAACATATGCACAAATACATAATACCCTGTACCACAGTGTGGTGAAGGGTATAAATATACATATATCAAAAATGTTCTGCAAATATGTTTCACAACCTTCAAGAACCGGCAAGGCCAAATAATTGAGATGTCGATACAGATATATAAAAATACATCGATTTAATCAAAAAATCTACAATTATCTCATTTGTTGTTGTTTGATGAGTAAAGGCGCCAAAGTCCAATTTATCACATGTCGCTGGCTGTCGTTTGTCTCTCCTGTAAAATTGTGAAATATGAACATATTGCATCTACATGTTGAGCTATCGATATGACAAAAATCGAAAAGTGGTGTCATTATTAGGGGGTTTTACCAAAAAGCGGGATTCACATAACCTTTTTGCAATACCAAACACCCTTTTGCTTTTTTTCAAGGTTTTATCTCCATATACTGATCGAATCTACCATAATCTTTATTTCTGTGTAAGAAAAATAATTTGTATAAAACGACTTATATAGTCTTGTATTATGTATAACTTTGTAACCATAATTTACTCTGTGTCCCGTTTTGTTTTGTCATTTTTTAACAGAACTAAACGAAAATTACATCTAGCAAACTCTAACATTACACTAATAGGTGTGTTTTCATACGTAGCATTTTTAATTGATAGATTTTCAATTAAAATCGAATGACTCATAGTTATTTCCTTTAATAAAAGATGGTCACCCTACCCTAACATTTAATTTCTTCGACATTATATTTTTTAACGAGATGAGATAATTGTTAATAAATGTTACATCGGTTGCATTATTCAGCAAAAAAAATCCAACAAAATAACTAATAATAATATTTCAACACCTCAACATCTTACAATCAAAAAAAAAAAAAAAATAGAGAAACAAAGTAAAAACAAAAGACTTAAGACACAAACAAAGTAAAAAACAAAAGACTTAAGACACAAACCTATTGGTATGAGTTACACTACACTCTGGAGTTTCGATCGGATCAGCTTCTGTGTTAAACTTTAATTAACTCCCACTTTGTTTTTTAACAAATAGCTTTGGTGGCTAATAAAATAAAAATTAAATAAATCTATCGTTATTTTTGTAGCTCTCCGTCAGCGTTGTTGTTTTTGTTGTTCTACATAACCCAAAGGTAAACTACCTAAATCTAAACGCTATAGAAAAACAACTTTCTTTAAGTTTACAACCGTCATGTATGTATCGTTGTGTGTGTATGTATGTATGATTGTTTTCTATCGATGTCTATTGGAGTACGGAGAGCATTACAATGGACACACCCGCCGTTGAATAAACAATAATCGTTAGAAACTGGTATTTATTGCACAGTTCAAGCCATGCTTACCAATTGAATATTTCAAATAGTTTTCTTGTTTGTTGTTAACCACCATCGCCACCACTATAGTCAACAATAGCAACAACAATGATTGGTATCAATAACACTGGACTGTGTATCCAGACTGATTTTTGGTGAAAAGAACGTTTCACCCATCGGGTATCATAGAATGTAGAAGTGGAAATAGAAGGAAATGCGATGAAAACAAAATTTAAAATTTGTGCCATGGAGAAATTCGGCTTATAGTTTTGAACTAGTATTCCCAATTTTATACCAAATAGTAATTGTATGGTCTTCAAAGTAGTATTTGGACGGGTGAAGAATTGAAACTTCTTCAAATTATTTTTGCCCTCCAACACAAGGTGCAATGTATATTAAACCTGTAATTTTATATATATAATCTTGATCGATTAATCATGTCCCTATTTCAGACTATTGAAACACGATAGTATTCCCAATATTGAATATAGAGCTAAAAAAATTGTACACACTAATAGTAATGACTCCTAACATGATTGATATTGCAATTAATGTATATCGGCCCACGTTTTGCACATACGTTGCTACTACTAGGATGTTTGGTATTGAAAATTATGTAAATTTTTTATGCACGAATTTGGGTACAATTTTCTGCAGTTTCTTATTTTGGATTCTAAATGGATATATATATATATATATATATATATATACTCTGTATTTTGGAGAATTTGAAAAAAAAATCAAAAATGTGTTTGTTTTTGAATTTATCATTTACCATGGATTATGAAAATAATTTGTTACACAAAATTATTTTGTAGAAATATTCCATGTATTAATATCTGATTTCACGAATTATTAGTTAGTTTTATGCAATTATAACATTAGTCCGGAGAAAGGCTACAATCAACAAATTGTCAGAGAAATAAAAACACCCATTTAGGAGTTCAACGAAATTGGTAAGGGGGTTATAGTTTGATATAACCTCAGGAACAGAGGGTATACGACCTGTGGTAACAGGTAGCCGTTAAGAAACTCATTTACTTCCTGAAAAGAATCAGAATGACGGCTTAGCTTTCGCAAAAGTTCATATCAATTGGAATCCGATTCAGCGGAAACATATAATGTTCTCGGATAATTTAAAGTTTAATATTTAAGGCCAGCACAGTCATTAGATCTTCGCCTATAAATGAAAATAGTCACAAGAAGAAACAGCCATAACCTATCCCCAAAGGTTCAGCATGCGAATAGTAGTACACCCATGGATCTAATTGAGCATCATAACAACGGTGTATATCGGAGATATATCTAAATCTAAACCAATTTTCACAAAACTTAGCACACATCCTGGACATACGCTATACCAAATTCCGTGCAGATCTAATAAATATGCAACTGCAACAACGTCCCAAAGACAAAAAAGTCAAAAAAAAAAGAATGCGGAACCAAAAAAAAAACTTGGATTCACCTTTTATATCGAACATGCCTCAGACCCTAATAGTGTCCTTAATATCAATTATTAGCGGTCGCCGAAGCTTAAAGATCCCTGACCAGGAGAAGAAGAACTATTCTAGCGCACCTTCGGTTAAGGGAAATTGCTGGGGTTTCCTTAAAAAATCGGTACCTTTATTATGAGACTATTTTATTGCTAGTAGTTTTACGTAGTAGATGTAGTGAAACTATTGTAAACGATTTAATAAACAATTTAAATACATGTAATCGTTATATATTTCGGGCTAGGTTTGGGTAATTTTTTTTTTTTTTTTTTTGTATTAATATTTTACGCCCAAATAGAGCCAATTCGTTAAAAAAGCATGTCCATAGTTCAAGTCAGTTCGTTCAAAAAACCTTCTCGTACTCCCCAAAATACTGAATTTTGTAAGGTACATATAACGTATTTCAATATTGAAAATTTTATGTGGGAAGGTATGTTACCAAAATAGGACAAATTTCAGCCGATTCGATTGAAAAACGAGCCAAAAATCACAATAAACGAATATTTGGGGGTACCGTTATATGGGGAGCTATGCTAAGAAGTTGATCAATATTGATACATTTTGGTAGGAAAACGTATTTCCCTGTGAGAACCAAAATACTACATCATTTCAATAGATTAACAGAAATACATGCATAACTCAACGTAGATTTTTAATCTGATCATAATTTATTGAATGACAAATTTCGGTAGCGAAATTTGGCTAAAACTTTCAAAATGGCAAAAAACCTCTAAGAACCCGAAAATTACATAACTTTAGGGGAAATGCAGCAAAATCCTTCAAAATGTCGAAAATGGTGCTGGACTTTTATATGGGATTTATATTATCTATATTGACCATGAGTCTGTATTGTTATATGAAGATTATTAACCTAGGGCCTATATTGAATATTGTCTGCATATTTGTATGTCATCCTCCAAAAATCTGGTATGTCATTTACGTTGGGGTTGCGGTTACGCCTTCATAATATCGAAAGTGGAGAGGTACGTTATATGGGTATCATAGGTTTTTAAAAAATATTTATCAACCTGCAAAAACCCAAATTAAAAATTACAGCACCTAAGTGGGGCAGTGCCAACAAGATATTCAAAATACAAAAGTTGTGGCGGAACATTTATATGGTCAAATCGTTTTCACCCCCAAGAATACCGAACGCCAAATAGCCTCTATTTTTGAGTAAATGGTACTAAAAGCTTTACAAATACCGAAAATGGGTGGAGGGTTTATATTTCAAACCTTCTCTTCTGTGGATCTAAATTTTCCTAATGATTACAGACAGTACCTAATATATTTAATTTAAAACTTAAATAGTGTATTACGAGATATCCTAACACACTGTTCTCTCAATTACCTACACCAACAATAATTAAATGTAACCACAGTTGCAGCAGCAGTCAGAAAAAATCTTACAAAGAATCGCTGCGATACTCTTTCATCTGACACCACCAGGTTTTTTGTTGATATTGGTTGATATTGGTGTTGTTTTTCTTATATCGTAGTATATAACACAAAGTTCGTTCAATTGTTTAAACTTCCATGTACGACGACAATAAAAATAAATTTTGTTGTTGTTGTTTGTGTCGAATAAAATGCTGATGCTGTGGCTGATGTTGGATTAAGAAAGCCAATTCATGTCTGCAATTATATAGACACACTCATGTGTGTTTGTGTGTGCTTGTATATAAGAATATGTCTGCATATAAGCACGCTTTTGCTGTTATGAATAACAGTTAAATTGCATTAATCTGCATTGCTTAGCAATGCTTAAAGAATTTGTTGTCTCGCTTGCCTCGTTGTTGTCGAGTGCAAACTACAGCAGAGTCATACAAAACAGATGAAAAAACAAAGTAAAAAAAGAAACGATGCAAACAATCAAATCCGGTTTCAGAGCCAAAGCGTTAAGGAAAAACTATTTCATGTAAGATTGTGGCATTTGTAACAAAACTGTAACATATGATGTAAGGAAATATACAAGTACAAAAAATCTCAACAAAATATTATTATATATATTTAGTAAAGTTGGCGACAAGCGCCAAGATAACCCTCTGGCACACTGCAGCCACCACCTCTACAAATGTTTGTGTCTGAAAATGTTGTATTTTTCCAAATAGCAGACCAAACATTTTAAACCTCACCCAAAAATTGTATGCCACCAAAAGGGAGTCAAGGTGTGCTTGACGTACAATCCCGTTTTCAATTAATAATTTTTTGCTAAATGTTGTTTTTGTTTTTCTTGCCATTGTATTGGGTTGTGATTTTGAATCAACGCAGACATTTGATCTTAACCGTATCATGTATATTTTTTTTTTTTGCTACCAACCCCTTTTGCCCTGTTAACATTTTGTCTACCGAAAATTAACCATAAAAATGTTTTGACCCAAGTGATTCATTTCAAATTATGAATGATTAAAAATTTCAATTTTTTGTGCACCTATTTTGTTCTATATCAAGACCATGTGAAGTCCACATAGAAGAAAATATTAAGGCCATTTGGTGGTTGCCTTTATAAATAAAATTGGTCTTCTATATGATTTGGATTGACCATTTATGGTTTTATATAAAAATCTTTTAGCGTTCTAAGTAATTCAAATGATAACTTTTTTATTCTCAAAGCAAATTGTGATTCTAATTCAAGAAGTTTTTGGTGCTCGATATTAATTTGAAATTTCAATGTTGTCAAATTCAAATATACTTTCCAAAATTTTATATTTATGAGACTTATGGACCTATAATTCGAATTGCAGCCACCAAAATAACACATTATTGCTGTCATTTTGGAAAATGTTTTTGTTACCTTAAATATTCAAAAAAGATAGACCTATATTAAAATTTTTGTGACATAAGATATTTTATAAAATGAAACCCACAACTTCCTATTCACAGCCTCATCGCTTAGAAAAAATATCTAAAATCGAACTAGGTAAAAAGATGTGCCTATATTGAAATCTTTCTGTAAGTCACCTCGCACTATGGGACAGGAACTTCATTTTTTTGGCAAAATATCCATTTCATAGCTATATATTTCAAATGTTTGGACTTTGAGCTTGATTACGATTGATACGAGGTCAAAATCAAATTTTTATATTTTTGTGAATATAATTTATATTTGAAAAATCTTACATGACATAGACATGAAAGGATGGTCAATCAACTCAAACACCTTGAACTGGTGATTATAACGAAAGTGAACATTATTTGCAATTTGAAGATAATCATTAAAAATGTCGTATCCAAATGTTATATATAAGATTTTTTCCCAAAATTTTTTTTTATCCGGAACGTAAAAATCTCACTGATCGCGGAGACCTATATGAATCAAATGACAGATTTTTTTGACGGATTTTTTTTTTAGAAATTTGATCGCACAAAATGTTCTGCAATGGATGAACATTAGATTGAGGAAAAAGATTCGAAATGTCCGATTTGGGCCAAAAGTGCAAAGGTTACTTCATAATGCCTTTCTCATAGAAGTCCTCTCTCTAGTAGTCGATTTTCACAATTTTTTTTATTATTAAAGAAATTTTGCAATGCAAGAAAAATATGATAATCTCTTGGTGCCAAGTCCGGATTGTATAGCGGATGCATAACTTTCCGGCGAATCACTGTAGTGGCCTGTTAGTCAATTCTGGCCGTTTCTGGTCAATTTCTATCTACAAACTGTCTAGCTATTGACATCATAATTTAGTATTTGGCCATATAAATGCAACTCATAATTAATAATCCCCTTCCAGTCCCCCAAATCCATAGCAAAACCTTCATGGCCGTTAGTCCTGGTTTGGCCATCGTTTGAGGTGCTTCACGGTTCTTTGACCACGATCGTTTCGCACATATTTTTTTTTGGTCCGATTTAGATAAATGGTGTACCAAAGTCCCTTTATATCTTTCGATTTGCACGAAATTTGGCACAGCGTAATGAATTAGGTCTAGAATGATGTGTGTTAAGTTTCGTGAAAATCAGTTCAGATTTGGATATAGCTCCCATATATATTTTCGTCCGATTTAAGGTAAATGGTGTACCAAAGCCCCTATATATCTTTCGACTTGTACGAAATTTGGCACAGCGCAATGAATTAGGTCTGCACCAAACAGCTAATGTAATCTTCCATACGTATTTCGAACGGGTGTCTGATTGAAATTAAATTTTTAATACCGAATAGCGTGTATAAATTTTGCTATAAATCGTTTTTCATAAATTTGTCCCACGGTCTAAATCTGCACGAATGAAATTAAATTTAGCATTTTTTGCAGAAAGGCATGATTATGTTCCTTCGAGGGAACATTGACATGTAATTGTAAGGATACCTATAAATCGTTTTCCATAAATTTTTATATTACTCAATTTAAGGATTTCAGCTTTATCGGTTCACTCTTAATCCAAATGGTGCCAAATTTAGTGCCATTTAGTACACATTAGTAGAAATTTCCAAAACTTCCTACATACCCCAATCCAACAACCCAACAGTGATCCTAACCACCATTTGGTACCATTTAGTACACATTAGTACGAATTTCCAAAACTTTCTTCATGGCACAATCCTACACCCCAACAGTGATTATAACTTCAAATTTCAAGATTCACTCAAATCCATACCATTTAGTGCACGTTAGTATGAATTTTCAAAACTTCCTACATAACCCAATCCTACAAAACAACAATGATGTTAACTCCAAATTTCAGGATCCCAGCTCCATCAGCTCCAAAATTCAAATTGTACCAAATGTAGTACATTTTAGTACCCCTAAGTATGACTTTCCAAAACTACATCCATAACCAAATTTTACACTCCAACAGTAACCTTATTTCAAAATTTCAGTGTTCCAGCTCTATTGCTTCACCCAAATCCACATTTGGTACCATTTGGTACACATTAGTACAAATTTCCAAAATTATACATATACCAATCCTACATCCCAACATTAACCCTAGCTCCAAATTTGAAGATTCCAGCTGTATTGGTTCACACAAAATTTAAATTTTACAAAATATAGTACACATTAGTACGAATTTCCAAAACTTTCTACGAAGCCTACTCCATCAACACCAACTTTTGAGATTCCAGGTCTATCGGTACACCCAAATCCAAATTTGGTACCATTTAGTACACATTAGTACGAATTCCTAAACATTCTACATAGCCCACTCCTACATACCAACAACGATCATATCTCATACATTTGGAAATTTTGGAAATTTGTACATATTAGTACAAATTTCCAAAATTATCTACATATCGGAATCCTACACCCCAACAGTAACCCTAACTCCACATTTCAGGATTCCAGCTTCCTAAGTAGATCAATTCTACTACCCCCAAAAGTGATCCTAACTCCAAATGTAAAAGTTCCAGCTCTATCGGTTCACCCAAATCCAAATTTGATAGTACGAATTTTCAAAGTTCCCTACATACCCAAATCCAACACCCCAACAATGATAATAAACCCAAATTTCAGGATCCCAGCTCTATTGGTTCAACTAAATCCAAATTGTACCAATTATAGTACGACTTAATACTTTTCGTACACATAAGTAAAAGTCCGCAACTACGTACATATCCCAATCCTACACTCAGACGGTAATGTTAATTTAAATTTTCAGATTTCCAGCTCGATTTGTGCCTCCAAATTAAATTTGTACCAAATATAGTACTATATAGTACTTTTCGTACATATGAGTACACGCTTTGAAAACCATCTCCTTATATCAACCCTAATTCGCATTCAAAATTTCAAGTTTTTAATTCTATACATGCTACGAAATTGTACAAAAATTTAGTACATTTTAGTACATTTTGCATACTTATAGTTCGAATGACCAAAAAACCCTTTGCTCTATTTATTCTATACTCCATCAGTGAACCTTATTTAATCCTTTGAGCCCCGAATTTTTTTCCGTAATCATAGAACTATTTTCGGTTCACAGATTTAATGCAACTATCCCAGATAGGATATAGACAAAATTTGACATCGCTACATCCTTGCATTCAGGAGATACAGTACATTATTTCTGAAAAATAAAAGCCCAATATCAAGAAAAACAAATGCAAAATTGACGAAAAAATTATTTTAAATTATTCGCTGTATTCTGTTTTATAAGAATCAAAAATAATTCTGACGACAGAATTCGTATATTTCGAATACGAAGCGATTTAAAAAATTTGGACTGTATACACAAATTAGTACTGTACACATTTTTGCCCTTTTCTCTATACTAAAAAGCTCATAACTTTACCAAAAATTTTTTTAGATTTTTTTGTGATATGTGTCGTCCATAACCAGGTCTTGACATATGAAATCCAAAGAATATATACCTACTAGCAGTATATTAAATATAAGCTCTAAAACATTTTGTTGCCTGTGGGCAACATTGGGCCACAAAGGGTTAAAATTTAAGAGTTCTAGCTCTACAGGTTCGCCAAATACAAATGGTATGACATTTAGTACTTTTTGTACCGTTCTAATACGAATTTCCAGAAGCCTGTCACCTTTGGACCAAGAGTGACCCTCACCCAAAATTTCAAGATTCTAGCTTCAGCCGTTTCGTCTAGGCGTTAATGAATCGTTAAGTCACTCAGTCAGTCAATCACTGTACTCTTTTATTTGTATAGATTATGGAACATCGTTTTCGTAGAAGACATAATCTCTCCTGGGTCAATGTTTTAACATGGCCCCATATGAAAGGTCCTGACCAATTTTAGTTTTCATGGTGTAGGATATAAAAGAGCTATTAGAGCTTTCTTTATATCTCCACCATAAGAATTTTTTCAACAAAATTATTCACCAATAATTATAGCTGTTAAATTCAATATTTTCCGTTGTTTCGTATTTTGTGAAATAAAATATACAATTTTTAAAAATCTCACACAAAACTACCGGTAAAATCTTCTCATACTTTCTTAATTGATTACTAATATTCTAGATTCGAGTGATTACGTTTTTAAAGCGCTTAACCTTCACACAATTATTCCACAGAAAAAAATTCTTATCGGTAGCCCCCAATTATAATAAAATTTGTATTTAACACAATAAAGCATATCAATTGAGACACTGCCAAAACATACACCAATACCAACTGATATATACTTAAAAAATATATATTTATTTGTTTAAATTTAGAATGCGATATGAGTTTTATGAATTTATTGGCATATTAAGACATTTTAAAATGTTGCAATTTTTGGAAATGAAGAACGAGATTCCAAATGCTTGCCGGCTGGTTTGTTATGAATCATTGTAATGATTATTCTAGAACCACAAACACACACATACATATACATCTAAAAATAAAAAATAATTTTATAATCAATATTTAGCAACGGTTTCGTTATTAAAAACATTTTTTGTTAAATCTAGCAAGTTAAACTTGTATTAAGAATTGGAACATAAAATTTGTAGAATATATTTTGTTGTTGTTTTTACTTTCAGATTTGATTGCTGTTAAACAGTAACAACACTTTGATTTGGTTGTCAAGTAACAGGTGATTGTTGTCGTTTTTTTCTCTTTAATTTTAATCTAGTTTAAAATATATTTATGTATGATATCAGACACATTTACAATACACTTTAAAATTATTATAACAAAATATTCAACTTACCACTGTTACATACATACAGAGTCTGATATTTCATAACAATTCAGAAACAAAAAATAAAATCTAAAACAAAAAGGGGTGGTAATAGTAGCAGCAGCAGCAGCCGCAACTCCACTGATCACAATTTCCAATTGTCCAAATTTGCTGGCGTGGAGACAAAAGACATTCCTCAAAATCACCTACATTTTTATAATCAACTTAATTATTGTCTTATGCACCGGCTATTGCCGGCATGAATGCCACCATACAAAATAATTGTGAGTTATTCAATTGATTAGTGGTTACCTGCTTTGAACTGGTTTTTTTGTGTGGACTTTTGGTCCTCGTGCCGAAAAGTTCAAATTGAAATTAATATTTCTGCAATGCAATGCTGGTTAGTTGTCATTTAAGTTATTCAACGAATTTAACAATTATGCATGAATAAGCTAAATGCAGTCCGCTGGAAATCGTTCGCTATAAATACACAACTTTTGAAATTTACTCAATGAAGCAGACGTAAGAAGTATTAGTTGAGAAACAGTTTTATAATTTTCGAAATTCTAAATGCTGTAAACAATTTGATAACCGTTTACCAAAAACAGGTAGAAATACATATTTAATCACATCTGTTTCGTAAATCTGTTCGTAACCCTTCACAACTATTTTGAGTCAGTGCGGTGAGTTTATTATCGCCTATTTTGAACCACAAGTTTTAATTTTTCTGGATCAAATGGATTCGACTATAAGTTGTCTTTGGTTTAGTGATTCTGCAAGCCCAATTAATGATTCGAATATCATATTGAGTAAGGAAGAAGTCAGTAGTTTTTGTTAATGAAGGACAAATATCATAGTCCTCTGTCAATTTTATTTAAAAAAATGCAACTCAAACCAATTGTTTAAAATCCTCCCTTCATCTGTAATGGTCCTTTAAAAATATTCTTCAAAAATCCACGCCCTCATTCCCTAAAAATGTAAAACGTAGTTGGCCTACGTTGGTAAGTTTGTTTTTTATGAACATTTTCCAACATACCTGTAATTCTCGATGTTAACTAATTTTTTAAGGAATAATTTGTATACCCTTTACCACACTGTGGTACCCTCCACCATAGTATGGAGGGTATATTCGTTTTGTTTTATTTTTTATATATATTCTTGATCAGCATAAAATTCTAAGACGATTTAAGCATGCCCGTTTGTCTGTTGTAATCACTCTAGCGGCTAAATGAATTGATATAGAGATCCAAAATTTTGCATAGAGTCGTCTTTTGTCTGCAGACAGGTCAAGTTCGAAGATGGGTTATATCGGTCCACGTTTAGGCATAGCTAACATATAAGGGTGCCCCCCAATTTTCCGTATTTTGACGTTCTTGAGAGTGTTTTTCAACCGAATTCGCTGAAATTTGGTACTTTGAGTTCCTATTGGGTAGCAAATCTTGGTAGCAAATCTCTTCGGACAGCCCCCATATAAGGGTACCCCCAATTTTCGGTATTTTGAGGTTCTTGAGCGCGTTTTTCAACCGAATTCGCTGAAATTTGGTACTTTGAGATCTTATTGGGTAGCAAATCTCCCCACTGAAAATTATAAATGTCGGTCCATTTTTTGCGATAGCACCCCTATAAGGGTACCCCCCAATTTTCGGTATTTTGGCCGCATTTTTTGACCGAATTGGTTGTAATTTGGTACTATGAGTTCTTATTAGGTACCAAATCTCTCTAATAAAAATTATAAATATGAGTAAATTTTTTCTGGTACCCCCATTTAACGGTACCCCTCAATTTTCGGTATTTTCAGGCTCTTGAGCGCGTTTTTCAACCGAATTCGCTGAAATTTGCTACGTTGGTTTCTTATTGGGTACTAAATGTCTCCACAAAATGTCCACTTTTTCTGGTAGTCCCCATATAACGGTACCTCCTAATTTTCAGTATTTTGGGGGGTTTTGATCGCATTTTTCCGGCGAATTACCAAATCTCCCCACAAATTATAAATATGGGTCAATTTTTTCGGATAGCCCCCATCCATATAAGGGTACCCCCAATTTTCGGTATTTTGGGGTTTTTGAGCGCATTTTTTAACCGAATTTGCTGCAATTTGGTATTTTGTAGTCGTATGTGGTAACAAATCTTCCCACCATTTTTGGGAACAAAGTACATGCCGCATTTATGATCCGGTTTGGATGTAATTTGGCACATATCACTTATTTGGCTCAAGGACGAAACCTATTGAATTTGGAGAAAATCAGTTCAGATTTAGATATAGCTCCCATATATAGTTTAGTCCGATTTAATGTAAATGGTCCACCAAACGCCCAATATTGGTCCGATTGAGACTAAATTTTGCACAGAGTACTGAATTAGGTCTAGATTGATTTATGCCAAGTATTGTTGAAATCGGTTCAGATTTAGATATACCTTCCATATATTGTTTCATCCGATTTTATATAAATGAAGCATCATACTGCTAATGTTTGTCCGATTGAAACAAAATTTTGCACAGACTACAGAACTAGGTCTAGATTGATGTATGTAAAGTTTTGTTGGAATCGGTTAAGCTAGATATAACTCCCATATATAGTATCGTCCAATTTTATGTAAATGGTGCTTCCATATGTATTTTCATCCGATTTCATCAAAATGATGCACCAAATAACTAAAGTTCGTCCGCTTGGGACGAATTTGTGTACAACGTACCAAATCAAACCTATAATAAAGAGGATTGGTATGAGTATGGGGTGTTTTAATTTAGTTAACATATCTATGTACTTCACGCAGTTAATTCTGTGCGATTTCATTTAAATGGTCCTCCACAGATGCAACGTCTGTTATACCTAAAGGCATTTCTTGTATGTACCCTAAGTGGTGAAGGGTATCATACAGTCGGCCCCATCTGACTTTGAACTTTCCTTACTGGATACATTTACAAAACCCGATAGCATCAATTTGTTAAAGAGAAATGTCCTTTAAGTTTAGATTTTATACAATTATTTTTCAAAGTAACAGGCGAACTGTAATGTAAGCAAGGAGTTTTATGAATATATTTCAAAGGACCAAAAAACCATTAAGGGGACCCCCCCCATTCTCGGGGTCAAAATTTTTGTTGATATAATTCGAATCTACACTGATTAAAGAATGTCTTTACAAAATTTCAAGTGAAAATCTTAAGAACTCTTGAAGATATAGCCGATTTATGGTGTCAGCATCAAGTGACGGCTAAAGGGCTTCTCAAACTTTTAACGCGTTTTTCTCTAAACATTTTTTTGCGAATGGCGGGCACGATAACTCAAAAACTAATAATCCAATCGGTTCCAAATTTTGCAACGTTTTTCTGGGATTGTATAGCTCTCGTATGAACTAGGATAAAGCCAATCGGTCAAGATCTTCCTTATTTTTTAACTTGGTTTTTGGTAAAAAATCGGCGATTATCCAAAAAGTATATATGTGCAAAGTTACAAACCTTAACAAGCATTGATTTACCAGCCCATTGAAAATCTTGAAAAATTAAAATCGAGAATGGGGGAGGGGGGTTCCCTTAAATGAACATTTTTGTACCTTCCGCCAATATAACTGATATAGTCATATGGGTTCATGGGTCGGGACTATTATCTTCACATAAAGGTCGCGCTCCTTGTTTGAAGCGGTTGTAGTTTAGTATTTCAGATTCGTGGAGAATAAAAAAACTTCATGTTAAAAAAAAAAACTCTCTACAAAGGCACGGCTTAATTTTCGTTTTCTGATGCCTTGGTCAACCTATAAAGATTATATTCAGCTCCGAAGGTACTTACCCTTCATCTCGTCTTAAAATATCTTTTCAGATCTCCTAAGGTCTATGAACACTCCCTTCAGCACATTTATAAGGATTCCCCTCTATACAGATTCTCTTAAGCTCGTCTATCAAGACACCCTTCAGCTCGTCTATAATAACTCCCGCCAAATCCCATATAAATACTCCTTTCAATTCGCCTATAAAAAACTCCTTTAGCTCGCTTATAAAAACTCCATTTACCTAGTCTAAAAATAATCCCTCCAGCTCGTCTGTGAAGTCTTCTTTAAGCCCGTTTATAACAACTGCCATCAGCTCATCCATTAAGACTCCTTTCAGCTCTTCTACAAAGACTACCCTCAAATCCTCTGTAAAGACTGATTTAATTTGTCTACAAAAACTCCTTCCAACTTTATAATATAATATAGATGACTCATTTCAACTCGTCAATAAAGACTGCACTAAGCTCGTCTATAAATACTTCCTTAAGATCGACTTAAAGATATTCCCTTCAGCTCGTTTATAAGAACCTCTTGTAGTCCATAAATACTGTCTTACGCTCGACGCTGTCTTACGTCTACAAAGACAGTTCGTCTATAAAGACTCCCTTCAGCTCGTCTATAAACCCTCCCTTCAGCTCATCTATGATGACCGCATTCAACACGTCTATAAAAACTTCTTTTTGCTCGTCTGTTAAGAGACATCCTTCAGATCGTAGATAAAGACACCCTTTGGCTGATGTCAACACAATTTGTACAAGTTTTAAATATTATTGAAATCACACCTGGCTAAAGTGCTCTGATACCACCTGGTACTTGATGATGTCCAAAGAAACCATTAGGCAATTCATTTAATATTCTTATTCTAGAATAAAATCTGTAGAATATTCCGAACCCGTTTTATGACGTATCCAAAAAATTCTGAAAATATTTTCTACTTTTATCACATATCAATATATAAGCACAACAAAAAATTATTTAATTTGCACATTTGACAATGGGTATATAGAGACTAAAATTTGCTGCGACACACACCGCCGTTCAGTATTCCATTAGAAATAGGCTACATTTCCAATTCACATTCTTTTCAAATTGCCTCTGAGTTCATTAATACAATTTGGATTTTTTTGATGGATATTTATTTTTTGTTCTGATACATAATAAAATCTAGCTAGCTATGAAAAAAAAACTACTAGAAATACTGCTCCACACATTCAAAGTGAGTGAATATTGAAAGCGAAAGCCAGTTGTAGCGACAAGGTAGGTGGGTTTTTTGTACCATATTTTTTATATTTTGTTTATATAGAAAAAAAAAACAGACACAAGAAAGAGTGCAAAAAATAAGTGTCATACTCGTTATTATAGTTGTGATCTCGTATAAGAGATATTCACACATACCGCGAAAGACCAAGACAACATCGAAATCAACATCGAAACGTCAGACATACTCAACACTTGAAATGACCGTCCGAGAAACTGAAAGTCATTTGGGCAATATAAACAAACCAATCAGCCAGCCAACCCGAAAGACAGGCCGACAGACGTACATATTTATTTACTACAAACGGACAAACAGTCTTTGGGCATGTGGCACAATGCAACCACAAAAAAAATGAAGGAAACAAAGGAACAACTCAAAGATTTATTTTGTTGCAAGGCAGCAAACAGCAGAGAGACAATCTAAAGAGAGATATTGTCAGATAGAGGCGGACATTTGAACTAAAAACATATTTTTTATATTGTTTTGAAAACGAGAGCAATATGGGCGAGAGAAAACTTAATTTAACATCAGCAAACAATAAGACCACCAAAGCTTCAGAGTGCAAACAATACGGCCACGACGGGGATGACGTTGAGCATACGATATGTATGTGGCTGTGTGTTTATGGTATGACAATAAACCATACTTCACACCCAAACATTCAACAATTGCTTGCCAGCCTGCCTGTTTGCCCGGTCAGCCGTCAGACTAGCTATCAAACAACTTTGCACAGTGGTCAAGGAGATATGGATGTA